>NW_022195094.1:669601-769861 GCF_008641045.1 Pistacia vera | reverse complement strand
GATGGATTCTTCTCTGATTGAAACAAGAGATTACTTGAAGATGCTTGGAGTATTTCTAGATAACAATTTGACTAATTCGAATTAGTTGGTTGGTCAAACCTTTATATAACATTTGGGGTTTGCCTTTATTTATTTCATAGATATGCAATCTATTCCTGTATTTAGCTTTCTTTTAGAGGAAAAGTTTAATTAATCTCACTTTGTTTAGGTTTTTCTTCTTTCTTTTTCTATTATAAGAAATCTCAAAATGCAATTATATACACCAAGGCCTTTGTTTTCTGAAATCTCAACTTCCCAAATCTAATTGGTAATTTAGGAGTGAGAAAGTGAGGCTCAAATTTGTAATTTTAGTGGGCTGTATGGGCCAAAAACGTATTGGATGTAACGAGGCCCAATAATGAAACAAACATTTTACGGCCCATTGCCTTGGCCCAACTCCGGTTGGAATTACTCTTAAATCCATCTTGTGAATTGCCCACTCTATGAGTTGAGCTATTCTACAAGTTAAGCTAAATCGGGCTCCAACCCATTAGCCCACAACAGTCCATAAATAGGAACAAGAATCCTATCACCTTCCTAATTCGTTCAAGATCTAGTATCTTACATGAATTAATATCCTTGAACCAATAAAGGCAAGAAGTAAAAGCTCCTTCCTAATTGGGACTCATTTATTAAGTAGGACTTAAAGTCCAACTAGGATTCCAATCCATTGGAACAGAGGCAAACCCTCTCTTTATTCATTCATAAATAACCCATAGCACTTAGCTCTCAAAGTTCTTGCTCTTAAGAATAACCACATTATTTTGGTAACCTTTCTTGTTCTTAGCCCTCACTAAATACCTTCAACGTTGTTGACTTGACCATTGGAGTATCTATAGCAGACACCACACTGGTGTTTATCTAGCCTTCACGTTCTCTTTTCTTCTTTGTGAACGTCCATTAGATTGTTAGTGGCTCTATTCTCATAGGATCCGTCCCTTTCGAATCAACCATAGATTTTGTAGTCTACAGTTTGGCATCCACTGTGGGGCCCTAACAATTATTCAACTCACACGACCTGCTCCTCTGCTTTTCCTTACTTCAACCATCATGACTAGAAACATTGAAAACACTACTCCTGACATTGCGGCTCTCACCACATTGGTATAAGAGAGCAACAACAAGTACTAGACCCTAGAAGCTCAAAACGCTGCCATCCACTTGGAGAATCAAGCCCTCCAAGACAAGGTAAGCCAATTCTATTCATTAGATTGGAATTTGGGTTAGTAGCACGCCTCCTCTTCTCAGCTCCTCGTTTACCCCCGACAATTGTTCTCCACCCCAAATCATGGTATCGTGACAAATCAATCCCACCTCCACTAGGCTCCAACTACAACCATACCCCTAGTTGAGCCAACCTAACTAGATGACGCCCCACTGCAACAACTAAACACTCTTTTCACCCTCCCACAAACACATCCCACACACCCAGTAATATAAGCCATCCACTAAACAATCCCATTTGGCTCGGCCATACACATCAACCCCAACGTATTCCCTCACTTCCTATACAACCTATACACTCTCATGGCAACACCCCTTGAGCAATCCTTGGCCAAACAATTGTCTGAGATGGAAGCCATGATCCAACGCATCCTAGGCGTGCCTATATCCCTAAAAAAGAGCCAACCTCAGAGCTATGCTGACTGACCCTTCGTAGTCACCATAACACTCATAAGATGACTCAGAAGTTCACATTCCCCAACATGAAACTCTATGATGAAACAACCAACTTGGATGACCACATAGCCTTTTATAAACAAAGGATGTTCACCGTCGCCATATCTTGTGATCTTCACGAAGCATGCATGTGCAAGAGCTTCGGCTCTAGCCTTATGGGACTAGAGCTCCAATGGTATACCAACCTCTCAAATAACACCATCACTTCTTTCGCCTAGCTCACAGACACCTTCATTGAGCAATTCACTTGTAGCAAAAAGTTAGAGAAGTTGTTTGGCGATCCTTATTGAATCAGCGAACACGGTAATGAGTCATTTCAAGAGTATGTTGGACACTTTAACCACGAGAAAGTCTTCATCCCTTACTGTAACCAAGAGACCGCAGTGGATGCCTTCAGGATAGGGCTCCTCCCTGATGGTGAGCTATATAAAGAACTCACCATGTTCAATTGCACCACAATGTAGGACATGTTGGCCCACGTATGAATAGAAATAAGGTGGGAAGAAGATGAAGTTCACAGAACCAAGCTTAACACCTTCGAGGATCACCGACCTCGACAATCTGATCAACACCATGATACTTGGCCTACCGAGCCATACCATGTAAGGAGGGGCCCTATCCGTGATAATAGATGCCTATTGGAGCGCCACTTGACTCGGCCTAATGAAAGAGTACCTAACCCAATTAGCCGGTACAAAATGATTGAATATAACCTGAACATCGAACCTGCAGAAGTACTGGTAGTAATGAAAGAAATAGGGAAGGTTGTCAGATAGCCAAAGAAGTTGTCGCACATCGAGGCCAAATGAGACACCACCAATTGGTGTGAGTACCATGGGGACCATGGCCATATAATCGTCAATTGTATCACCCTCCATCTCGAGGTTGTGGAGTTACTAAAGAGAGGTCACCTCTGAGACTTCCTAACATATAAAGGGAAAAACACCTTAGAAAACAAGGATTGCCAAGTTACACGTCCACCAAAAATATTGCTTGTAGATAGATAGTGTAATGTGATCTTAGGTGGATCAGAAGTGAGCGGTGTAAGCTACTATTCGGCCAAGCGCCACGTTAGAGCCGTAGCTAACCCTGAGGTCCGTTCTTCTCGACCATCCTTACAGGGGCTAACCAATGCGACCATTGAGTTTGTTGACAACGAAGCAGTGACGCTCTTTAACCCTCACCACGATACACTTGTCATCACCCTCCAGATAGCCAACATTCTGGTCAAGAGAATCCTCGTAGATCCTAACTCATCAACGAACATCTTGTTCCTCGAGGCATTTAAAGTCATGGGTCTAAATGAATCCAACATCACCTGTCACTCCACACTTCTCATTGGTTTCAACTTAGAATAGAAGTATACCATTAGGGGGATAACTCTACTAGTCTATGCCGAGGGGATCAACCTCCAAACCACCTGCATGATATTAGACGCCCCCTCTCCATACAATGTGATACTTAGTCAACCATGGATCCATGGCATGCAGTTTATTCCCTCCACCTTTTACCAGGCCATCTAGCTCCTTATCAATTGGGGTATAAAAGAAATTATGGGAGATCAGAAGGCTTTTAAAGATTGCTATTAGAATGCTTTAACGATTAAACAGGGGACTATGTAGCAACTATAGTCGTCGAACCGGTCGTCATAGTCACAAAATTAAACCTAAATACTATAGTTAGTGGTAAGCAAGGTCGAATCCACAGAGAGCAAGACTAATGACCTAACGTATTGATGCGTTGTTACTACAACATGCATAAATAGTAAGTGCACTAGTCGCACAAAGTAATAAAGCGATGAGTGAGTATCGTTCCCACGAGGATTGGTTGCTAAGCACTAAGTTTTCTACTGTCTTCAAGTTGGAGCAATCGAATTTGTTTGGATCAATGGGAGAAAATTAAACTTAAAACTAAAACAAAAATTGCTAAATGCTCAAGGCTAAATTATGAAAGCAAGATTAAAAACAAGGTAATATCAATTTAAACAAACGGGTAGGGCTTTGACTTCATTCAGACTCTATGGATTAAATCTACAGATTATGCTATTTCCACATTCACATGCATTGATTGTAAATCGAATTCTCTAAATTGTAAAGCATACCTTCTCAAGCTATGTTTTCCTGCTTTTCCCTATTAAACTTCTGCACCAAACAATTTGAAGATTAATGGTTCTAAGCTCATTAAGCACATGGAATCCTAGATTGATTTCATTGATTCTTAAATCTATCTCTAGCATTTAATACTACAATGGTGATTACCCAAGAAGCTTAACATGACTCATTTCTCAATCTCATCATGTTCATCAACTAAAAGCAATAAATTCAGAATAACCACACAATCCATGCAATAGCATATGAAAATAATAAAAATCAATTGCTCAATCCATGAGAATCCGAACTACATCAAAACCCTAACCCAAAATGGGTTAGTTCATAGATAAATCAATACAATAAGCAAGAAAAACAATAAACACAAAGTTCAGCATATTAAAATGAGAGAAAAGACAAGAGATCTCCCATAGTTGAAGAATCCACCAGATTCAATCCCAAATCTTCTCACTTTTCAACTCAAATTCGTCAAATCTAATCTAAGGAAGATGAAACAGTTGCTCTAGACTAAGAAAAACATGACCCCTCTCAAAATGGAAAAGTTTTTCTTTTATACCTCGCCCAAGAACCTAAGACTTTGCCTAAAATTGAAATTATGCGTTTTAAAGAAACTGAAAACTATAGACTTCGCCGCGGCGAAGAAGAAATCTCGCCGCGGCGACGAAGTAAACTTAAATCTTGTGTGTGACTCATTTCGCTGTGGCGAATCTTCATGAAGAATTCTAAAATTACAAAATTGCCCTCCGCTTGCTTCTTTGCTTGAATCTTCGATCTTCGATGCTCTCCCATGGAAACAAGCTTTATAGTGCTTTACTCTGCTTCAGAAGTCTCCCAACTTCTGAGATCCGCTTACTTTTGAGTCCAGAAACTCCAATTCACTCATTATTTGCTCAAAATGTCTATTTTGGCCTGAAACACAAAATGTAAAGAATTAAGTAGCAATTCAGGCATAAATGAACTAAGAAGTATCTAAAATCTGGCCTAAAAGCCTAATAAAAACAGTATAATTCTCGGACTATCACGTATATTTGAGTTAATGAAACAGAAATTGGCAAAATGATTGATTAAAACTAAGGAAACTAATTAATTGCAGGAAATTAAAAGCATTAAATAAATTGCTAACTAAAACACAATATTAAAAGCATTGCCGCTACGAATTCGGTTTGACTCAAGACCAACTCTCACAATTCCTCTCCTCACTCTTCAATTTCCTAAACCTACAAGGCTAGGCAAATCAATAAAAATATCTCTCGGCAATCTAGGTATAATCTATCATGTCTCCCCGTCGTCTTAGTTACAGATCAATTGGTTAAAGACTATCGTTGACTAACCGAAAAATGCTAAACTCTTAAACACCACTAGTTGGTACAACGTTAACAAGTACAACCTATCAACTTGTATAATCCAATCAACTAATTACACAACAAATGCATTCCTAGTAGAAATGATATTAAACGCTAATACAACTTGATTGCAATCAGTACTGAAGCAGTTTAAAGTCATAATCAACATTCAATAATCTCAAACCGACATTCAATTATGTGAAAAGTTATATATCAACAAATGTTCTCAATGGACATTATCTATTCAACACGTCGAGCATCAGAATAATATTAAAGCATCGCAAACAAACTGAAACGAAAACAAATATAATTTGAATACAAGAAACTTAACCAAATGTCCAACATTCGGGCTCATCCAACTAGTTGAGAGCTGATGAGGAGAGCAGTGAAGTCAATCTCGATCTTGCCTACACCGTAACAGACAACCTGGAATTCAGCCGCTCATGGTGGTGTTGACGGAGGTTGAAGCAGTGGAAACGAAACTGATCATGGCAGAGAGGAAGTAATTGATAGCGATATGATGCAAAGAAAGGGCAAAAACGACCAATGGACAGCTCAAAATACAAACAGTCGCACTCATTGGAAAACGTTAGTTTTTCGGTGGGTCTTCCGGCTAATGGTGACAGAAATGGGATCCGAAGGTACCAATGGAAAGATCAGGTGATGGGGAGTTCAGATTAGGTCCTAGGGAGATGAAAGGTGATGGATCTCGCTGGATAAAGGTGATGGATCTCGCTGGATCAAGGTGATGGATCTCGCCGGAAAAAGGGTAGATAAGCGGCAGAAATGTGAGGGGAAGTTGATGGAGTGATGGCCAGCACAAAATGAGCTCAATCGGCACCGAAAAACGATGTAAACTCCTGTGGAAGGTGAAGCATCACGACATGGAAATGGTGGGATGTCGCCCACGTGGGTGAATGACGGTGGAGGGTGGCTGGTCGGCATGAGAAGGTGAAAAGTTGCCGGCCTATAAGATGAAACGTTGCTGGCTGGTGACCAAATTCCGGCGATGGGTGAAGGTCCCTTCACGGCTGGCTGGTGTTTGTGACCTTTCGCTTCATTTTTATACAAAATATGGCAAATATTCATTTGGTCCTTGCATATTAAAAATGACAAAATCAACCCCAAGTTATATGACAATTTGACCCCTAAATAACATAAATGAGACAACATCAACCCTAGAAAATAAATCACATCCTAATATCAACTTACACAATCTCAAATTTCAATCCAAACATGCCAAATTAGTAAGAAAAACTCAAAATATGATTTTTATACATAAATTCATAATTTCTCTTAATTGTCTCAATATGATTTCATTTTAATTACACATAGGGTCTTTTTATCACCAAAATAGAGTCAATTTCATGACTCTAACAATAGTCCCACTAGGATGGAGGAGATGAGTTAGACCAACCAACTATGGAGGAGTTAGATGAAGTCTAAATACACCCCGATCACCTAGACCTCAAGATTATGGTCGACGTACAACTTTAACCCGAATCTGAGAGAAGCTGGTGGACTTCTTCAAGAAGAATTAAGATTGCTTTGCTTGGTCCCGTTAAGATATGATAGGGATCAGCCCTAATGCTATTGTTCACCATCTAAATACTGACCTAGACCACCCCCTGTGAAACAGAAGAGAAGGAAGTTTGCTCCTGAGAGAAACTAAGTGATCAATGAGGAAGTAGATAAATTATTGAGCAACGGCTTTGTGCGAGAGGTTCAATACCCGAATGGTTGGCGAATGTAGTGGTGGTACAAAAAAAGAACGGGAAGTGGAGAGTCTGCATCGATTTCATTGACTTGAACAAAGCTTGCCCCAAAGACTCTTTCCCTCTCCCCCACATTGACATGTTGGAAGGCGCCACCGCTAGGCATGAGCTACTTAGTTTCATGGATGCTTTCTTAGGCTATAATCAGATACTTATGCATCTGGATGACTAGGAGAAAACTGCCTTCATCACCGAGATAAGCATTTATTGCTATAAGATAATGTTGTTCGGCTTAAAGAACGTTGACGCCACCTACCAACATCTCGTAAATAAGATGTTTGATGGCTTGTTAAGGGACTTCATGGAAGTGTATATTGACGACATGCTGGTAAAGTCATTGATCGCCGAGTAATAACTCAACCACCTCAAGCAAGCATTTAAGGTACTGTGGAAATACAACAAGAAGTTGAAACCAGCTAAGTGTTTGTTCAATGTCTCCTTTGGAACGTTCCTCGGCTATATGGTCACACAGTGTGACATTGAGACCAACCCTGACTAGATCCGTGCGGTCCTGAACATTCCCTTACCTACTTGCATAAAGACATCCAACGTCTTACTAGAAGGGTAGCCGCGTTGAGCCGGTTCATCTCAAAGTCAACCAAAAAGTGCCACCTCTTCTTCACCTCCCTCAGAAAGTCTAAGAAGTTTGAATGTACACCAGCTTGTGAAGAGGCGTTAGCACAACTCAAAAGGTACTTGACCTCGCCTCCACTATTTTCCAAGCCAAAGCCAAGGGAATGCCTCTTCACTTACTTAGCCATATGCGAGTAGGCCATCTCGGCCGTATTGATTCGTGAAGAAGAAGGAAAATAATTGCCTGTCTATTACACTAACAAGTCTTTACTTGACGTTGAGACACGTTACAACCAATTTGAAAAGCTTACACTTGCTCTTATCATCGCCACAAGGAAGTTAAGGTTGTACTTCCAATGCCACTCTACTGTGGTCTTGACTTCTTACCCCTTCAAGAAGATTCTTCATAAACCAGACCTCTTGGGTTGGCTTATTCAATGGACAGTAGAACTAAGCGAATTCAACGGCTCTTTCCAACCCTACATCGCTATCAAGTCTCAAGTGCTAGCTGACTTCGTCTCTGACTTTGCACCTAGCACTTCAATTCAGGCAGAGAGGGAGCTCTTATGCTTGACAGACCTTCGATTTAGGTTTTGAATGTCACTTGATGGGATTCTTCTCTAATTGAAATTTACAAGAGATCACTTGAAGATGCTTGGAGTTTTTCTAGATAACAATTTGACTAATTCAAATTAGTTAGTTGGTCAAACCTTTATATAACATTTGGGGTTTGCCTTAATTTATTTCATAGATATGCAATCTATTCATGTATTTAGCTTTCTTTTAGAGGAAAAGTTTAATTAATCTCACTTTGTTTAGGTTTTTCTTCTTTCTTTTTCTATTATAAGAAATCTCAAAATGCAAATATATACACCAAGGCCTTTGTTTTTTGAAATCTTAGCTTCCCAAATCTAATTGGTAATTTAGGAGTGAGAAAGTGAGGCTCAAAATTGTAATTTTAGTGGGTATTATTGTATGGGCCAAAAATCGTATTGGGCTTGACGAGGCCCAATAACGAAACAAACATTTTACGGCCCAATGCCTTAGCCTAACTCCAGTTGAATCTACGCTTAAATCCACCTTGTAAATTGCCCACTCTATGAGTTGGGCTATCCTACAAGTTAAGCTAAATCGGGCTCCCAGCTAGGGCTGTTCACGAGTCGGGCCGAGCCAAGTCATTGAACTTTTGGCTTGGCTCGGCTCGTTGAAAGGGAAAGCCAAATTCGAGCTTGGCTCATGAGCCAACTTAACGAGCCGAGTTCGAACCGGCTCATGAGCCAGCGAAAAATTGCATTTTTTTGTTTTTGTTTTTTTAAATTAAGCCCAAATTTCATGCAATTCAACCAATTTCCTGTCCAGATACATTACACAACAACTAAAAATCTTTAAAAAATAAACATCAAAAGAAAATGCTATTGCTGTTAATCATGTACGAGCTAACGTACCACTTCTGTTAAGTATGTACGACAAATTAAGTGAAGTGAACTAAAGTTTTTTTGTTAGTTCACTTGACTTAATTAAGTTTTCATCAAAATAAAAATAGGGGTTAGCATAACTATACATCAAATTACATCCCCAAACATCAATATATATATATATATATATATATATATATCAGCTAAATAAAATGCATAAATTGCCAAATCCTCAAAACTCAAAATACAATTGCCTGTATGTCCATTGTAGCCCCACTCCTCCTGTAAAAAAATTCAAGTGAAACACATAAGTACAACTATTATTGTATATAAATCGTAAAGATGAAAATGCAAATCCAAACATATAATTAATAAATACATACCTGCACAATCCTACTGCCACAGCCAATGTCTCACGGGTGAAAAAAACAATCGGCTGACTCCCATCACCTGATGGGGTAGGAAGCTAAATCTCCAAGTGATTCTCCTCTTTCCAAAATGAAAAAGCGATAAAAATAAACTTTATGTTAGAATAAAGTAAGTTTAAATATTAAATTAAACAAAAAATATAATCAATGGAACCCACTTTGTACCCTTTCTTCACCCCATTCAAAGTGCGACACCAGTCACATCCACATAGAGCATCTCCATTGTATCTGGAGACAAACAAGCTCGGTAAGTGTCAATAACCCTACTCCCACCACTGAATGTAGACTCTGAAGCAACCGTAGTGATCGAGATGGCTAGTATCTCATGAGCCATCGTAGATAATATAGGGAACTTGGTTGCATTTGCCTTCTACCACTGTAAGGCATCGAATGCGTCACAATCCCTCACACACTTATGGCATCCCTCTCCCAAAATAATAGTCCAACTCAAACTTAATGGGCTTAACAGTTTCAACCACATCCAGAAAACTACTAAAATCATCCTAACCTTGGGCTCCCTTAGCTGTTGCCACATCACCAACGACTCCATGTCCATCCCCTTCTGATATAGAAGCGCGGGTGATAGTCATAGCTTGATTAGCTTGAACATACTCCCTATATAACTCATATAATGCATCCTGGACTGTTATAGTATTTGTCCGCGCTTCAACCTAAGAATAAATCTTAGTCAATGCCCACTGAATAACCCTCATTTTCAACCAGGGATCCAACATAATAGCCATAGACATCAACACATTACATTCCCCCCAATATTTATCAAACTTTCCCTTCATTTTCCTAACAATTATTCTAATAAACTCATCTTTAGATTCACTCTTACTAGTTAACATACATTTCACTAGACACACCTCCTTTAGGAATAAATTCGCCATCGGATAATCACTCCCTAAAATGAGTTTGGTTGAACCACCGAAAACCTGTAAAATGTCGTAGACTTTCTCTGCTTTCTCCTAATCCTCCTCACTCAGATTATAATGATAACCTTTATCCCTCTCTTTCAATATTGGAAATTTTTTTTGAACTTAGTTGCCATTACCAACATTTCATACCTAGAATTTCACCTTGTTTTGCAATGGAGAATAAGTTTCCGAAATGACAATTTAAGTTGTTGAACAATCTCAGAAAATATCTTAAGCCTACTTTTTGAAGCGTTGATATACAACACGCTCTCATGGATGTCATCAATGATGTGCATAATTTGATAAAATCCATCTTGAACAATGAGGTTCAAGATATGTGTACAACATCTTACATGAAACAGTTTACCTCCACAAAGGAGTTTCCCCGAAACTTTAAAATTCTCCCTTAAAACTTTAATCGCAACATCATTACTCAAAGCATTATTCACAGAGATAGTGTATACCTTATTTTCAATTCCCCATTCCATTAGGCACTTGAAAATGGAGTCAACAATTGTAATACCAGTCCGGGGAGGAGGTAGATGAACAAAATTCAAGATACGTCTATTCAGCCTCCAAGTACTATCTATCCAATGCCCAGTCAACACCATATACTCCATCTTCTGATTCCCTGAATTCCATAATCCGTAGTCAAACTGATCTTTGTCGCACTATTCAACAAATTTTTCAATTTCACCTTCTCACTTTCATATACCTTCATACAATCTTTTTTAGAAGTATGGCGGGAAACCGGAGTCCATTCAGGAATCCCATACTTCATCATGTTGTTCAAGCCCTCTTCCTCCACAACAATAAATGGATGCTTATGCATGAGCACCCAATAGGCGATAAGTTCCCTCATCTTCATTATGTCGAACTTCCCAGTTAGAGCTAGCAAAACAGTAGTTGCAACATCAGTACTGGCAGTCGGAAAACTAATATGTTGTTGCCTCATGGAAGCTTTTCTCTTTGAACATCGTTTTAAATGTCTATTAAACTGGGTGGTGCTTTCGGCGGCATTAATACCCAATTTTAATTTGCAATGGATACACTTCGCCTTTTTGTTACCATTACGGAGTACCACCTTCTTAAACTCCGTCCATACCACTGATGTCTTAGCCTTTTTTTTCTTCTAAATTGGATTCTCATTCTCGTCACCATTATCCGGACTACTAATACTTTGTTTCGTATTTGTTGTGGTTGCATTCAAGTTACACTTACTGCCTGGTGTAGTAGTAATTGTATCTTGCATTGTAGCCATAGGGGTGCTTGAGGAACTTTCGTCCATTTACAAACCTATATAAGAAAAAAAAAATTTCAATTTAATGTAAAACCAACATGAAGTAATGTGGATACTAAAATATAAAGAAAAGAGCAGTGCACAAATATTGGACCATGAAGCAATCTGCACATGACCGCTGCACAGCCTGCACTCTTCTCTATTCTTTTATTTATCACTTCAATTAAATTCATTGTTGTCTCAGCTTGCTACTTGCCATCAATTAATGTTAGTGTTTGACTTAGGTCATTAATAACCAACTAATCTTTGTCTTTGTCTTGCCATCAATTAATTCTACATAAAGCAAAATGTCACAGTAGTCTTTGTCTCATTGTCTGCCACTAATCTTTTAAATAACTAAAATTTGTAATTTCTAGTGAATCTCCATTAAAAATGGGAGACAAAACACAAAACACCATCAATTAATATAAAGCAAAGTCAGCTAATGAAAGATATAAATTATATCATATAATTAACTTCTATAATCAAAGTCTGTTACACAAAACACCATCAATTAATATAAAGGAAAATGCCACAGACCAGAGACCACAGTCCACAGACCAGAATATTACACAAGACACCATCATCCATCAATTAATATAAAGCAACTTCCCATTTAGTTTTAGTCTCCACTCGGACCACTCTCCACTCTCTAGTACTTGCCATGTGCTTATTAATTAGGACTTAAAAGCAAAAAAACAAAAAAACTCAATTACACAAAGGCTGGACGCACTTGGCACTACAGTACTGCAATTTGCACATTACCTTGAAGATGGATATGGCAGACGCACTATTGGAGTTTGGAAACTTGAAGAAGGGAATAGATGAACTAAAAATCCATCAGACATTCACTGAAATACCTCACCTAAAGCAGAACAGAATAGATGAAATAAAAATCCAACTATCCAAGCATCCCACCTAAACCTCAAAGCTGAATACTAAATCAATCATACATAACAAATTAACAATCATAAAAAAGATCAAAGAAACATACTTGCAGATGGCATTCACGGCCAGTCGCAAACATGCTGCGAAGTGCGACCAAATGCCAGCAAGATTTGAAGGGGTGGATGGGTTTGACGCTACCGAGTCTGCGACACCATGACGACGATGTAGATGGGAGAAACGATGACAAGGAAACACACCGGTGTCGAGTTTCTACTTGCCTGAAATATTCTAATTTCCTTTAGATTGGTTGCCGAATGGGTTTGAGTCACAATTTAGGGATTTTAACATTTGGGTTTTTTTTTTTTTTGTTAATTTTGCAAACTTTTGTTTTAAAAATATCAGTTCAATCCCCCATACATTAGAAAACCTCGAAAACACTCCTATTAATTCGAGGCTACCAAGCCGAGCCTGGCTCGGCTCGCGAGCTACTAAGCCAAGGCATGCTCGAACTTGGCTCGATCTCTCTCACGAGTCGAGTCGAGCCGGCTCACTACAGACGTGGCAAGCCGTTAAGAGTTGGCTCATGAGCGGCTCGCCTCGTTGAATAGCCCTGCTCCTAGCTTATTAGTCCACAACAGTCCATTAATAGGAATAAGAATCCTATCACCTTTCTAATTCATTCAAGATCCAGTATCTTATATGGACTAATACCCTTGAATCGATAAAGGCAAGAAGCAAGAGTTCCTTCCTAATTAGGACTCATCTATTAAGTAGGACTTAGAGTCCTATTAGGATTCCAACCCTTTGGGTTCAATATATAAATAGAGGCAAACCATCTCTTTAGAAATAACCCATAGCACCTAGCTCTCAAAGTTCTTGCTCTCAAGAACCATCACATTATTCTGGTAACGTTTCTCATTCTCAGACCTCACTAAATACCTTCAGCCTTGTTAACTTGAGTGTCGGAGCATCTATGGCAGACACCACATCGGTGTTTATCTAACATTCACGTTCTCTTTTCTTCTTTGTGTAGGTCTATTAGATTGTTAGTGGCTCTATTCTCACATGATCCATCCCTTTCGAATCAGCTGTAGATATAGGTTTGATTTAGAGTAGAGGATAAGTAAGAAGATGAGAAAAAATAAGGAATTTTAAAGAAAGAGATTTGGCTTTATTTGCTGATAATATCTCCTTCTTTGATTTATAATTGATTTTCTAGGATTTTTTCTTTGTGAGACTCTATTCTGGTTCATCACTTCTATTTGCAAGTAAAAGAAAAGACTACATTTTATACAACTTTAAGACTTAATAAATTAAACTGACACAGTTGGCGCACATGACACACACTACTGCACTGACACCAACTTGACTCAAGTTTAAATGACTCTTTCTAAACACTAATTATTAACTTGGTTTAAGCTTACATACAAGATAATATAACAAAATACTGACTGTAGATGCTAACACAACCACTATTTTAAAACCTGGCCTGACTAGCTGGTTTAATTGGTTTAATTGGGACCCAGGAGCTTCACCAGGCCAGGTTAACATTTTTTCTATTCACCCAAAACCCTAGAATTTGGGATGATGATCAATGAACAATTGAAGGCTGGGATGTTGGGGTTTTTGAAGAGAAAGTACCAGTGAGTGCAATGGTGTCAACGGAGTTAATTTTCGGTGAGTGAATCGACTGGAAATTGAAAAAAACTAGGGGTGGCAATAGTCAACTTTTGCCAGCAATTGGCGAGACTAACAGGGGTGGGGTGAGGTGGGTTTTGGTCGGGAGGAAGAGGGGAGTTGTAACACCCACATTGAGGAATGTAATTCTATTTATGTCTTAATGCCTTTATACCTTTATTCCAAGATGTATGCATGAAAATTGGGTTGAGACAAGTGTTGCAAACTTTGCTGCGACAATGTACGTTCTGCCCAAATTTGTAGAAGAAAAATGTAGCTTCACCGGGGCGAAGAACCTTTGGAAATTTTGCTGAATTTGGGGAAAACTTGCTTAAGGGCAAAAAGGTGATTCTACTCAGAATTAGTTGAAAGTATGGGGAGTGAAAAGTAGTAGAATTTCATGGAGAATGCAATGGAAATGAAGGTATTGTTGTAATTGACTAAAGGGCAAAGATGGAATTTCATAGAAAGTACAAAGGCAAAATGGGAAAGTATAAGTAATAAAAGAGATAGTAAGGGTTCAAGAATGAAAACCCAACCATTCTCTACTCCCTCACACGCCACTTTCATCCCCAAATTCTCTCAATTTCTTCATGAAATTTCCAAGGCAATTTAGAGGATTTTTTGGTTGGATTTTGGTAGATATTCAATCCTAAGCATCCAAAGGTAATAATTCTAGCAATAAGATGTGAGATTAATCTTTAAAGTGTTGAATTCTTATAGTTTATATGCTTAGGGTTTAAGAAGAAGAGGAAGTCTATAAAAGGGAGAGATTCTAGTGTGGAACTACCCAAGATCAAGGTAAGTAAATCCAACCCTAGCCCTTGATTTGAGCAATACTTGAGTAGAGAATTGTCTTATATGTATTTATATGCTTGAGTATTGAGATTTGATGATGAAATTGATGATGGAATTGATGATGATTTATGGTTAGAATTCCACTATGAGGAGTGATGATTGTGTTTATAGAAATTGATGGAAGTTTGTATGAGCTAAGAAGGAATTTCAGTAGAGTTATGGAGTGTATTTTCCTGGCCAGGTTTGAAGTTGTTTTTAGGGAGCTTTGTTCAAAAATTTTGGTGGTTAGAGATTGTTGNTGCGTGACATTTTATATGCATGTCTTTGATATTATTATTATTATCCTTATACAGATTTTTTCTAAATACAACTCGTTCTCCAGACATGTATCCTCAGGATTCTTATTGAGGGATATTCAGAGGATACCTGACTGGAGGGGGGTTTTACACCAACTTCCTCTAAGCTCAAGGAAATTGGTGTTAGAATGACCATGTACCACCACGAGTTTTGTAACGCTCACATTGAGGTACGCAACTTATTTATGCTTTTAATGCCCTTAGTTTTGCTTGTTTCAAAGTGAAAGATTGAGAAATTAGGATTTGCAGTTTTCGCCGTAGCAAAGGAGTTTTGTTGCCGCGGCCTTGTACACACTACCCAAATCGTGCTTTTAGAATTACAGACTTCGCCACGGCAAGGATAGAAGTTCACCGCGGCAACATACACTCTGGATTATTTCGCCGAGGTGAAGAAAAAGTTTCGCTGGGGCAAGAACTTGTTGGCATTTTTTAGAAAATTCTAGAAACTTCCTTGAGCGCAAAATGGTCATTCCACCCACAATTAGTTGAAAATGTGGGGAGTGAAAAGTAGTAGAATTTCATGGAGAATGCAATGGAAATGAGGGTATTGTTGTAATTGACTAAAAGGTAAAGATGGAATTTCACAGAAAGTATAAGGGTAAAATGGGAAAGTATAAGTAATAAATGAGATATTAAGGGTTCAAGAATGAAAACCCTATCATTCTTTACTCCCTCACATGCCACTTTCATCCCCAAATTCTCTAAATTTCTTCATCAAATTTCCAAGGCAATTTAGAGGATTTTTGGTTGGATTTTGGTAGATATTCAATCCTAAACATCCAAAGGTAAGAATTCTTGCAATAAGATGTGAGATTAATTTTTAAAGTGTTGAATTCTTATAGTTTATATGCTTAGGGTTTAAGAAGAAGAGGAAGTCTACTAGAGAGAGAGATTCTAGTGTGGAACTACCCAAGATCAAGGTAAGTAAATCTAACCCTAGCCCTTGATTTGAGCAATAATGTGTGTAGAGAAAGTTTTATATGTATTTTATATGCTTGAGTGTTGAGATTTGTTGATGGAATTGATGATGGAATTGATGATGATTTATGGTTAGAATTCCACCATGAGGAGTGATGATTGTGTTTATAGAAATTGATGGAAGTTTGGATGACCTAAGAAAGAGTTTGAGTAGAGTTATGGAGTGTATTTTCTTGGCTAGATTTGGAGTTGTCTTTAGGGAGCTTTGCTTCAAAATTTTGGTGGTTAGAGATTGTTAGGAAAGTGTAATCACCTTACTGCTTTATTTGTGCATAAAAAGTGTTTGATGAAATTTCATAGAGAAGTGCATGTATGAGTAGGCTGATCTATTATTTTGATATGAGCTTGTAGATGGTAGAGAAAGTAGAGAATGACATGTTTACATGTCATATTACAATCTTGCATTTAACATTTGAATTGAGAAAGAACAATAAGAAAAAGTCCATCTACATGCATACATGCATATAAGCACACTAAAGAACAAAGAGAAAGAAAGAAAAGTGCTAAAGAAAAGAAAGGAAATTTAATACTAATTTCTAAAAGAAAGATAAGAGAAAAGAAGGTTGTTGCGATGGGGAGCCCGTGAGTGACAAGAAGAAGAATATCCCCACATGCACACCGCCTTCAGTGAGTGGCCTAAGAATAAGAAGAAGAATTTGTACAGTTCGTTAGAGTGCATATGGATGAGGACTATACCCAGAAGAATATACCTACATGCACGCCGCCTTCAGTAAGCAGCCTAAGAAGAAGAAGAAGAATTTGTACAGTCCATAAGAAGTGCATGTAGATGAGGACTATACTCACTCACACGGCCAGGGTTCCAAATCCATGCCTCAATCGAGTCCGATCGGGAAAGAATAAGAAAGAAAGAAAGAGAAGAATAAGACAGAACAGAAGAGGATAAGAAAGAAAAGGAAAGAAAAGAAAAGAAAAGAAAAGAAAGAAGAGAAAAGAAGAAAAGAAAAGAAGAGAAAAGAAGAAAAGAAAAAAAAAAAGAGAAAAGAATAGAAAGAAAATAAAAGAATAGAAAGAAAGAAAGAAAAACAGAATAAGAAATAGAAAAGCAGAAAGAAAAATGCACATCCTATGCATTGTGCATTTGCATCATACCTATGCATGAAACCATGCCTACTACCATGAGTAGTGAAACGTGAGAAGTTAGAAAAGAGAAAGAACAGAGAGAGCTAGAAATAGAGAAAGAACAAAGAGAGAACCGAGAAGAATAGAAAAGTGTGATGTAAGGAAAGAAATTCAGAATATGAACAACAAAGATAGAAGAATAGCATAGCAGATTTACTTACTGAGCAACTAGTGCTCACCCGTTGTTTTCAAATGTTTTTGTAGGAAATAGGTGAGAAGCGGTCGGATGGAACGTCGAGAAGCGGAGGGGAATGGTACTATTGTCCACCGTATTTTGAGATTATGTATATGACTCTTTTGTAAAGAATTTAGTATATATAAGTAAAGAAATTTTTTGGGCCCACTATTTTGTACTTATATATATATATATATATATGTGATATATTTAGTGATTTCATATTATATTTCTCAAAGTATACTAGCTAGAAAGAGTTATTACAAGTTTATGGCGTATAAATCTGTAGAAGCATGCTAAGGTTGAATGTCAAACGATAACATGCTAAATAAGATAATAAAATGATGAGAACTTTAAAGCATGAAGCCCTCATAAAAGATATTAAGTCAAAAGTAAATTGAGCCTTCCATCCCATGGGATTAATCAAACCATCATTCGTCATGGTCTCAGTTGCCCCCGCGGGGAGACAGTTCTACCTTTGGGAGGTTAATGACCATTGGAGTTTTTCCTTAATGGTGATGGGCTATGACTTAACTAGGCATACTTTGTTGGATTTGCCTCCGTGAAGGGTTGATAAGTACAACTAGAGGCATGGTAAAGTAGTGCATATTTAAAATGCATGAGTGTGCAATGTCAAAACTCACCGATCCGAAAGTTACACTTGAGGCCAATGGTTGGTGCTTGTTGGATTGTGTAATTGGTTTGTCTACAATACTTACATTTGAGTTTAATAAATCAATGCTATTAAATGGTGTAAGCTAGAGCTTGTGGCCTACCTACTCATCCTACTTTGGTCTACTTGCCCCTGCGAGAGGTCAAATTAGGAATGATGGGATTTCAGCCCACTAGGAAGAACAACGGGCCTTCTGAAGTTTAAAAATGACGGCTATTAACTTGAATAAAAATAGTGGGAGTATATTAATTGAAAAAAGCCTTATTAATTAATAAAAGAATATTAACTCTGTAAAATTTGTACTTGTAGAAATCCATTTAATGGGTTGACGCCTATAGCGATCGATCATCAAAAGGAAACAGGTTGTATGGTTAGTAAATCTTGATGCCCATAGCGATCGATCATCAAAATTTCACCTTGATGCGCTGTAACTACAACATGCAATGTATAGCAAGTGCACTAGTCGCACAAAGTAATAAAGTGATAAGTGAAGTATCGTTCCCACAAGGATTGCTTATCAAGCACTGATTTTCCTAGTTGTTATCAAGTTAGAGAAACTTAAAATGTTTGGATTTGCAGGATGAATTTAAGCTAAAGTGAAAAACAAAACTTAATACGTATTTAAAAAGCTAATTAATGACAACAAAACTAGTTTGAGAGAAAATATCAATTAAAGCAAACGGTTAGGGTTTGGGCTTCATTAGGATTCTATGAATTAATCTACAATTTATGCTACCTCTACACTCACATGCACGGATTATAAATCAAACTCCCTAATGTGTAAAACATATCTTCTCAGGCTATGTTTTCCTACTTTTCCCTATTAAGCTTCCACACCCAACAATTTGAAGATTAATAGATCAAAGTTTGTTAGGCTAATGGAATTCTAAATTGATTTCATTGATTCTCAAACCTATCTCTAGCGTTCGATACAACAATGGTGATTACCCTAAGAAGCTCATACATGATACATTTCTCAATCTCATCATGTTCAACAAATAAATTCAATAAAACCAAGAATAATCACACAATCCATGCAATAGAATGTAAAAGCAACAATAATCTATTGATTAAACATAAAAATCCTAATTACATCAAAACCCTAAGCCAAGGTGAGTTAGTTCATACTAAAATTAACACAAATAGAAGTAAAAACAGTAAACAATATATCCAACATATTGAAATAAAGAAAAGAGAACAAGATCTTCCCTATTTAAAGAATCCAAGAAGTTCAATCTCAAATCTCTTCTTCTTCTCTCCCAAAATGTCGAACCCCCCTAAAAATGGCTAAGTTTTTCTTACATAGTCGGTCCAAAAACCTAAAAACTTTTCTAAAATAAAACTGTGCATTTTGATAAAAACTGGAAATCGAAGACTTCGTCGCGGTGAAGAATAAACTTCACCGCGGCAATGAATTCCCGAGTTCATCACCGCGGCGAAGAAAAAACTTCGCCACGACGAACTTTCTGAACCATTCTTGAAATTATAGAATTGCACTTTGCTTGCTTCCTTGCTTGAATCTTCAATCTTTGGTGCTCTCCAATAGGAATAAGCTTCATAGTGCTTCAAATTCGCGTCAGAATTTCCCTGAATCCTGAGATTCGCTTGCTTCTAGGTCCAAAAATTCAATTTCGCTCTTTATTTGCTCAAAGTGCACGTTTTGGCCTGAAACATAAATCATATGAAATTAGGTTGCAATTCAGGCAAAAACAACATAAGAAGTATCCAAAATCCGGCCAAAAAGCCTCAATAAAATAGTATAATCCTCGGATTATTGTAATGCCTCCATTCTCATAAAAATAAGCATAGTAAAAGTACATGTAAAAATAACATGAAAAGTTGGGCCCAAAGTTTTCTTTTATTGAACATATGTATTCTTTATACAAATATATACAAGATTTGTATCATATGCAAAACTATCAAAACAGGGTGGACAGTGTAGCCATTTCTCTTCATGTGCCGATGTCCATCCAACTGTATCCTCATCTAGAACCTGCAAAAACATAGGGAACAACTGGATGAGCACAAAACAATGCTCAGTAAGTAAACCCATTACCAATATCCCCGTAACTCTCTCTCCAATTCTTTCCCTACCATTTCATTGACTCTTTCTCTTATACAACGTAATACCCAGATGTCAAAGGTATGTTCCTAACTCAAAATAGTCCTTTAAAATATTATTTTATGTTAAAAAGCATAAATCTAACTAAGGCAAAATAGTCAATTCATTTGGAACGGTATGATCAATTATCCATAAAGAGGCTTAGGGGCAAAATGGTTTTTTTGCCTAGGATAAGCATTGAAAAAGTCAAGGATGAGTAGGCTTCATTGCATTAATGGCATAATATAAGTAATATTATGTCAGTGTGAAATGACCAAAACGCCCTTATATGAAGAATTAAGGACTTATGAGTTATCCAATTAAAAAAATTGGGCCAATTCGCATAATTTTAGAAAATAAATGAAACATTTTCCTATAAAGTGAGTGAAATCGTTCAAGCCAAGGAGAGAGCCTTTCTTCAACATTTCTTCCATTTTCTCTCAAATCTTCCATGAAACAAGCTTTCTTTCTCTAGGTTTCAAGGAGTTTTGCATAATTTTTCAAGGAGAACAAGATAGGAGCCTTGGATCTTCAATTTGAAGGGTTTAAGGTAGATAAAAACTTTAGTTTTGATGTGATTTGAAGATTTGAGGTAGATGTTGAGGTATAATGTTATATATGTAGGATTAAGGTGTAAAAGAAGTCAAAGGCAAAGGATTTGTTGGAGAAGTCTTTAAAAGGTAAGGAAGAACCTCCCTGACTTAGGGTTTATGCTAGGGTTTGTAGATTTTTATGAAACCTTAAACTAAGGCTTAAGGCTAGAATTAGTGATGGCAAGTGTTTGAACTCATTTATCTACTTATTGCCTTGAATTCATATACATGAAGTTATTGCTTTTATGTTTATGAGTTGTTATGTTTGATTGAAGAAAATGAAGTGTGGATACTGATGTGGCAAAAATTGTAGTATGGAGGCCACATGGTGTTGAATGGTTGCTATTAGAAGTGTTGTGTGTTGTTTGCATTAGCTCACATGTCATAGCAATAATGATGATTATGGAAATGAGATTTTACACTTCCTTTAAGAGTTAAGACTATTAGGGAGGTTTATTTGACCCACAAGTTAACCTATTGGTTAATGTCAATAGGAATTGATGTGGCATAGTTAATATGAAAATTCGGATTTAATGGGCTTAGGGTTTTGGTAACCCTGCTTCTGTATTTCGACCATAACTTGAGTTATAAAAATCTAATGAGATGATTCTTGAAGCATTAGAAAGCTAAGACACAGACCTTACTTTTATGTTTAAGCCAAGCCATTCGTTTGAGAAAAGGATGGAAAAGGCCTGAAGTATAAACTGGTTATTAAAGTTTAAGATTTACCAATCATTTCTTATGATTATGAATTGATTATTCATGTATTATTGTAAGTATGCCATGTACTAATGTTTACCCATTAGTTAGATGATCTTTGAAAGATAACATGGTCATATGTCAATACATGATAATGTTATGAAATGGCATGAAGATGCAATATAATACAGGTTTTAAGATGATATGTGAGCAAGAGGTAATGTAAATGGATTGATAATCCTAGATGAATTAAAAGTTTAAGCTCACCAAATATGTATTTACATGCCATAAGATGTTAGAGATGCAAATGACATGATAGATATGCATATAGACATGATGGAAAACGCGTAAGCATATCCTCGTATCCCGTTGAGGAAAGATGATATATGCTTTAGATGCTAATAATGCGTAAGCATGCCTTCGCATGATATGACTCTAGATGAATTTGAGGCTAGATGATATGAAGTGCTTAAGATGCTAAGAAAAGTTCGATCGGCTAGACGTTAAATGTTTCATATGCATTTAGTTGCATTACATGAGTTATGATGTTATTTACATCATGAGATGATTTATATTCATGTTAGATGATTTTAGATGTTAGGTCATGATATGTGATGTGTGTGTACACTGATGTTTATATAGCCATGGGAAAAATGATGAAAGCATATGAATTAGTAATAAAAGGGAAGTATCCCTAGATGTAAAAGATAAGTGAGTGTTAACAGATATGTTTAAATAAAGATCAAATAGTACATTTAGAATGAAACGGATCATTCCTTACTGAGCGATTAGCCGTCCCTTTCATTGTTGATTGCTTTGCAGGTAGACTAGAAGCGAGGGATGCTAGAGACAGCGGACTACACTGAGGGGAATGATTATTATCACTCCGATGTTTTTATCTTGATGTAAATATGTAATGATAAATATTTGTGAAATACATTTGGAAGCTTCCAGCCTATTATGTTTTGATTGTGTATTTCTTAAAGTTTGTAAATATAAGTTTAGATCCGGCGTGATATTTTATGCATTTTTTTGGATATTATTTATTATCCTTATACAGATTTTTTCAAATACAACTCGTTCTCTACATGTATCCTGGGGATCTCATTGAGGGATATTCAGAGGATACCTGACTGGAGGGGGGTTTTACAACAACTATCATTTTCTCTTTCTCATAACTCTTTTATACTAACTCTCTTTCTAGTAAGTCACGACCCATCGACCGGAGGCACGGGTAGGACTCGCTCCCACCCCTGTGACTTCTACTCTTCTAGCCGATCGGACTTGGTTATGCATGGATTCGGAACCTTTGGCCATGTGAGTGCATAATCTCTCGGTAAACTCGGGTATAGCCCTCATCCGCATGTACCTACGGGCTACACCACTTCTCTCTCTGACACTCTTGCCACTCTCTCTCTATGCGGCGTACATGGGGAATACTCTACCCTTACTCACAGGTTCCCCATCGCACAACCACTCTATCTCTTATTTAGCACTACTCTAGCTTTTACTCTATATGCTCTCTCTCTTTCTCTTTACTCTTTTTTCTAGTGCATAGATAAGGCATAGTTAATGCACATAAATGACTCATACTTATTAATGCATTTATGAAAAGCAACTATGACATGTAGCACCAATTAAGGCTTTCTACTCTTACTTATGATTCTCTTGAGCATTTCATCATACAACTCATGTGCATAAAAACTTTACCTAACTCTAACTTTTCTCTTTCTTATCAACCAAATGGAGAAACTCCCTCATAAACTCTAAATTTCCTGTCAAAAGAAACCTTCCATAAGCTTGCTCAAAACTTCCTCCACTTCTATCAAACCACCCACATCACAACTAAAACCTTCTCATAACTCAATTTAGTGAACACTAAATCATAACTACTAATCTCATCAACATAATATCAAATACACATATATACTCAACTCTACTCAAGGAGTTCTTAAATCTCAACTTAGGTTGAATTTACTTACCTTAGGGGAAATAGCTTCTAACACTTCTTCTTTCCTTTGGGAGCTTGCCTTTTTCTCTACAACTTAACCAACAACCACAACATGAGACTCTAATCAAAACATAATAAAACTCTATCTAAAGCAAGAATCCTTACCTTAGGATGCTTTAGATTAAAAGCCACTAAGTTACTCAAAGGCTCTTGGAAATCCTTGGAAGTTGAAGGAATTTGAGAGAATTTGGAGAATGGAAGAGGCGGTGGAATGGGAAAATGAAGAGTTCTCGAAGACTAAACCCCCTTAATATCTCTTAACAACTCATTCTTCCCATTTTGCCCTTGCTCTTTCTTGGAAATTCCATCCATATCCTTGATTCCTTACAAACACAGCCCCATACTAACATATTCTCCATAAATTTCCTTACATTTTACTCCCCACTTTTCCTGCTAATTAGGGGTAAAATGGTCAAATAGTACCCAAGGGAAAAAATATCTAAACTAATAAACTTTTCAACTGGCACGTCGCCGCGGCGAAGAATCTTCCTTCGCTGCGACGAAACTGTCCAGCAGCTTCCCCTTGGCTTGAACCCTCTTCGCCGCGGCGACAAGTATCCTTTGCCGGCGCAGCCCTATAACATCAAAAACCTTCTAATTTTGACTAAATCTAGGCAAAAACTCAACATATCAACACAACCTAAGACCAACCAACCACTATCACAAAAACCGACTCAATTAGAGCGAAGAAAGAAACATTAGCAACGTACTCAAGTGGGGCGTTACAATTCTTCCCCCCTTAAAAGAATTTCGTCCCCGAAATTCATACGAACAACTCTAGGAAGCGTTCTGCATGTCTTATTCTACTTCCCATGTGGCCTCCTCTACCTTTGATTCCCTCAAAGAACCTTCACTAGAGGAATGCTCTTGTTCTGAAGCTCTTTAATCCTTTTATCCAGAATCTGAATCGGCTGTTCTTCATACACAAGGTTCTCTGCTAGCTCAACATCCTCAACACTCAGGATATGGGAGGGATCACTTACATATTTCTGCAAACTCGAGACATGAAAAACCTCATGTATTTATCCATATGAGGGGGTAGTGCTAACCTGTAGGCAACCTTCCCCACTCGTTGTAGAATCTCAAAAGGACCAATGAATCTCGGCGCCAACTTCCCTTTGTTCCCGAAGCGCATCACTCGCTTATAGGGGAAACTCTCAGAAATACTTTATCACCCACTTGAAATTCGACCTATTTTCTCTTCAAGTCGGCATAGCTCTTTTGTCGATCTTGGGCTTGCTTCATCCTGTTTCTGATCAATCTAACATCTTCTATCAGTTTCTGAGTCACCTCTGGCCCAAGAGCTGTACTAAACTCATCCTTTTCACCTATCTCATCCCAATGTAGGGGAGACCTACATCGTCTACCATACAAAGTCTTGTAAGGCGCCCTCTTATTGTAGACTGATAACTATTATTGTAGGCAAACTCCACCAGGGTAACATTTCATCCAATATGCTCTATAATCCATACAGCAGGCTCTCAACATATCCTCAAGCACCTGATTTGTCCTCTCGGTTTGGCCATCCGTCTGAGATTATAGGCAGTACTGAACGCCATCTAGTACCCAAGTTCCTCTGTAAACTCATCCAGAAGGCTGAGACAAATCTGGATCCTATCTGACACATTGTCTTGGGCACACCATGTAACCTGACTACCCCCTTAACGTAGATCTGAGCCAACTGATCTGCAGTGGGCTTTCCTTTACTGGAAGAAAATGGGCTGATTGGTTAACCTATCCACAATCACCCATATAGCATTATACCCTCTCTGGACTCTAGGAGACCGGTGATGAAATCCATCGAAATCCTCTCCCATTTCACTCTGGAATACTAGTGGTTGAAGCAACCCTGCGCGCCGTTGGTGTTCTGCTTTCATTGCTGATAAGTCAGACATTTAGCTACAACACTCTGCAATGTCTTTCTTCATACCTATCACCAATAGCTTTCTTTTACATCCTGATACATCTTAGTTGCTCCAGGATGAGCTTGTACGGTGTGTCATGAGCCTCCATAAGAATTCCTGTCTCAACTCATCGTTCGGAGGAATACACATCCGATTCCTAAAATAGAGACCACCATCTCTCATACAGAATTCTGATGTCTTGCCTTCAAGCACTTGCTGAACTATTTTCTGACACCACCATCACCACTTGCTTTTCTTTCACTTCCCACAGTAAATAGTCTGAATCTCTAACCTTGTAATCTTCCCGAATCACTTCGATTTGCTCTACACAACTCTTCTATCAACTCTTTTTGTTAGTGAGTCGGGTAAATAGGCTTTTCTACTTAGGCATCGGCTACTACTTGGCTTCCCCTGTTGATACTTGATCTCACATTCATAATCTTTAACCAGCTCTAACCATCTTCTCTGCCTCTATTCAACTCCTTCGGGTAAAGAAATACTTTAAACTCTTATGATCAGTGTAGATATTGCTCTTTGCACCATAGAGATAATGCCTCCAAATCTTTAAGGCAAAGACCACGGCTGCCAACCTAAATCATGCGTAGGTATCTCATTTCATGCTCTTTCAATTGCCGAGAGGCTATGCTATCACCCTACCTAATTGCATTAACACCGCACCAAGTCCTTGCAAAGAGGCGTCTGTATAAATGTCATAATCTACACCCCCTGTGGCAACACTAACACTGCGGCTGTTGTTAACCTCTTCTTCAATTCTTGGAAACATTCCTCACAAGCTTCTGACCATATAAAAGGAGTCTTCTGTTTGGTAAGAGCTGTCAATGGTTTAGCCAACTGGGCGAACCCTTCCACGATCGTTTGTAGTAACCTGCCAAGCCTAAGAAACTTCTGACCTCCTTACTGTCCTCGGCCTCTGCCGCTCGCGGATGGCTGCAGTTACTCAGATCTACTGAGATCCCTTCCTTTACAGTATGGCCCAAAAATATTACTTATCGAGCCAAAACTCACATTTCGAAAACTTAGCATACAACTGCTTTTCTCTCAACCGTTGCAGCACTATTCTCAAATGTTTCTCATGCTCTTCTCTCGACTTAGAGTAAACCAGGATATCATCTATGAAAACCACTATAAATTGATCCAAACAATCGTGAAATACCCGGTTTATCAAGTCCATAAAACTGCTAGGGCATTAGTCAAACCAAACGGCATCACTACAAACTCATAATGCCCATACCTTGAACAGAAAGTAGTCTTGCTACACTTGCCAGCCACTCTTACCTGATGTTACCCTGACCTCAAATCATCTTGGAGAATACTGCTACCCCTTCAACTGATCAACAAATCATCTATTCGGGGTAGCGGGTACTTATTCTTCACTGTCACCTTATTCAGCTCTCTGTAATCAATACACATCCGAGTGATCCGTCTTTCTCTTGACAAACAAAATTAGGGCTCCCCGGAGAACGACTTGGTCGGATAAAACCTTTATCCAAAAGCTCTTGGATTGCTTCTTTAATTCTGAAGCTCTGCTGGGGCCATTCGGTAAGGGGCTTTAGATATTGGTACTGTCCCGGTGCTAGTTCGATACTAAATTCAACCTCTCTTTCCGGTGGCAAACCTGGTAATCTTCCGAAACACATCTAAAACTCTCGAACTATCAGCACCTCGATCTCTGGCTACGGAAACATCACCACTCTGTACTACATGAGCAATATATCCAGAACACACCCTTTCTCAACATCTTTCTAGCCTTCACACTACTAATTAACAACTCAACCGATGGCCCTCTCCAAGCTAAATTTATCTCCACTATCGAGATAAATCTCGCTTTCTTCTTTTGACAATCGATCTCTACTCCATACCTCCCTAGGAAATCCATGCCCAAAATCACATCAAAGTCGGGCAATACAAGACTATTAAATCGACTGCTAACTCTCGACCATGGATCACTATGGATTCCCCTAACAACATCTCCTGAGTCAACACACTCACCCCATCAGGTAACTCATCTTAATAGGTTGACTCACTCTGCTAGGTTTCAAACCTAATCTCTCATCATCCCATGTGATACAAAAGAATGGGTACCCCAGAATCAATTAAAGCATATAAAGAACAGCATGGAATAACAACTGATCAGTTACAGCTGATGGACTAGCTTCGGCTTCACCCTATGCCACCGTAAAACTCTGGCATTAGTACCTCTCGAACTCTGAGCTACAGGTGGAAAAGGAGCTTTACAATCTTTCTTCCAGATGCCCTGGCTATCGGCACCTGTAACACCATTTCTATCCCTCAAACATTCTCCTGAATTGTCCTCCCACATTTAGCACAAAGGGGCAACCCTTCAGTTCTAGGCTGCTTGTTCTGCCAATCCCTCCTATTACTCTTAGGTTGAAACTTCTTCTTGCCCTACTTCTCTATTCCTTGATGTATCCACTCTCTCCCTCTACAACAGTAGTGGATGTTACGGAGTACTGGTAAGATGACCCTTCAGAATGTCTTATTTACATAAATCCTGCCCTTAATGCCCTTGTCAAAGCCTCACTAAGGTATGGAGAGGCTGAGCTCCTGTCATCACATCTCGGGCAATATCCGATTTCAACCCCTGTACAAATTTATCCCTCCTTAACACTGGAGTGTACACTATCCCGGTGCAAATAGGTGAGGGAATTGAATCTTACCGAATACTCCTTCACCGTATTAGTCCCCTGTTTCAAATTAATGAACTCTTGGACTTTCTCATGTACTCGATCTTCCGTTCGATACTCGGCCTCAAACAGTCTCTTAAATTCTTCCCAGTCATCAAAACGTCATAAGTCTCTTCCATTAGTTCCCACCAAATTCGGGCATCTCCCCGAAACAAGAAACAGCATATCTATTCTCTCTCTGTCGTTCATAGGGAAACAAGCCACTGTCTACTCTATGGACTTAAACCACTCTTCTGCTTCTAGCGGATCCTTTGTACCCCTAAACTCTGACAGCTGGTGCTGGCTTGCAAGCCCCTGAACTGGATCAACTCGATTCGGTACTACCTGAGGTACCGGCCCCTCTCGCTCTTGTCTTACAGGCCGTCCTCTACTAGGGGTCTCAGTTCTTTATGGTACAACTCTCCCTGACTCTCTGCTAACACCTCTTGAACAATATTCCGGATCAATGTCGCATCAAGAGTAGAGGGTGTTGTTCTGTGGGTTAGAGGGTTCTCCCTCATTCATCACACTCTTACCCTTATTCCGGCTACTACGCCTCATCTACAAAACGACCACACTTGATCAATTCAAGAGAACACTTAACGTAAGGAAAGAATTAACTTACACAGTCGGCTCTTGGACATCGTAGCGATGAGAATGGTACACTGTCAAATCCCAAAATCTTTGCTCTGATACCAAAATGTAATGCCTCCATTCTAATAAAAACATGCATAGTAAAATACATGTAAAATAAACTTAAAAGTTGGGCCCAAAGTTTTCTTTTATTGAACATATGTATTCTTTATCAAATAAATTACAAGATTTGTATCATATGCAAAACTATCAAAACAGGGTGGACAGTGTAGCCATTTCTCTTCGTGTGCCGATGTCCATCCAACTGTGTCCTCATCTAGAACCTGCAAAAACATAGGGAACAACTGGATGAGCACAAAACAATGCTCAGTAAGTAAACCCAATTACTCAAATATCCCCGTAACTCTCTCTCTAATTCTTCCCTGCCATTTCTATTGACTCTTTCTCTTATACAACATCATTTTCTCTTCTCATAACTCTTTTATACTAACTCTCTTTCTAGTAGTCACGACCCCATCTGACCGGAGGCACGGCTAGGACTCGTTGCCACTCCCTGTGACTTCTACTCATTCTAGCCATGGACTTGGTTATGCATGGATTCGGAACCTTTGGCCATGTGAGTGCATAGAATCTCTCGGGTAAACTCGGGTATAACCTCATCCGCATGTACTTAGCGGCTACCACTTCTCTCTCTGATACTCTTGCCCTCTCTCTATGCGGCGTACATGCGGAATACTCTAACCGTGCTCACAGGTTCCCATCGCACACACCTACTCATTCTCTTATTTAGCACTACTCTAGCTTTTACTCTATAATGCTTAATCTCTCTTTCTCTTTACTTCTTTTCTAGTGCATGATAAGGCATAGTTAATGCACATAATGACTCATACTCATTAATGCATTTATGAAAAGCAACTATGCATGTAGTAACAATTAAGGCTTTCTACTCTTACTTATGCTTCTCTTGAGCATTTCATCATACAACTCTTGCATAAAAACTTTACTCTAACTCTAACTTTTCTCTTTTCTTTAATCAACCAAATGGGAAAACTCCCTCGTAAACTCTAAATTTCCTGTCAAAAGAAAACACTTCCATAAGCTTGCTCAAAACTTCCTCCAACTTCTATCAAACTCAACCCAACATCAAGCAAATAAACACTTCTCATAACTCAATTTATGTGTATCACTAAATCATAACACTAATCTCATTCAACATTTAATGAATACACACATATATATACTCTACTCAAAGGAGTTCTTAAATCTCAACTTAGATTGAATTTACTTACCTTATGGGGAAATAGCTTCTTTAACACTTCTTCTTTCCTTTGGGAGCCTGCCTTTTCTCTACAACTTAACCAACAACCACAACATGAGCTCTAATCAAACATAAAAAACTCTCATCTAAAGCAGAATCCTTACCTTAGGATGCTTTAGATTAAAGCCTACTAAAAGTTACTCAGAAAGGCTCTTGGAAATCCTTGGAAGATTGAAGGAATTTGAGAGAATTGGAGAATGGAGGAGGCGGTGAATGGGAAAATGAAGAGTTCTCAAAGACTAAACCCCCTAAATATCTCTTAACAACCATTCTTCCCATTTTTCCCGTGCTCTTTCTTGCAAATTCCATCCATATCTTTTGATTCCTTACAAACACACCCCTATACTAACATATTCTCCATGAAATTTCCTTATATTTTACTCCCACTTTTCTTGCTAATTAGGGTAATGTCAATAGTACCCAAGGGAAAAGATATCTAAAACTATAAACTTTCAACCGGCACGTCGCCGCGGCGAAACTGTCCAGCAGCTTCCCCGTGGCTTCAACACCTCTTCGCCGCGCACAATATCCTTCGCCCCGAAGCCCTGTACATCAAAAACCTTCTAACTTGACTAATCTAAGGCAAAACTCAACATGTCACACCCTAAACCAACCAACCACTATTCACAAAAACCGACTCAATTAAGAGCGAAGAAAGAAACATTAGCAACGTACCTCAAGTGGGGCGTTACAATTATCAAATATCCCTAAACTTAAGACATGCTCGTCCCCGAGCATCAGGTACAAGACATGTCTAAAAGAAAAAAAACTAACAAAAACACACAGAACAACAAAATTGAAAATGAAATGAGAAAAATTTGACTCAAACTCACACACAAAGAACTGTCTAGAATTTATACAAGTCTCAAAAATTGTTGAAAAATTATTACTGGAAAATGCTCAACACTGCAAGAAGTTATAAGTTGAATTGACTATCTTTCTCTATTGGTCCCCTGAGTAGGTAATCCCCACTTCAGTCCACCTTCCGACTTCCTGGATTATTTTATGCAGAAATGTGAAATTTATCAAATGGTGGTAGACTCCATATGCCTAAGTATCGAACTACTCTCCACTAATGAGGATTCGACATCACTAAGGATCAAAAGGTCTTTACAGGCTTGTAAAGTTAGGCTCGGTTAGTGGGCTTCAAAGAAAATGATAGGATAAACAAAGTAAGAGAACTTGGTTTTCCTCATGCAAACACTAAGAGCTACATCAATCTCCACTTTTTTTCTTAACCACCAATCAAAGTGTCAGCCGTTTTACAACCCTCAAACTTATGCATTTCTTATTTTTGATTTTGAGTTGAACTAAAGAAATTCTTTTTCTTTTCTTTTCTTTTCCTTTCTTTTCTTTTTTTCTTTTTATTTTTTTTTACAATATCAAATATTTACAATAACATTTAGGTCTATCGCCCCTTCTTCCTACCCTTTTTGCAACCCCCAAACTTAAAATTTTGGTCCATCACTTATTCACACACATCTCAAAGCTCTTTTGTGTCATACATTAGTTCTATAATTCTCCTAAAAGGTATGATAAAGTGTTTAGGGTATAGGGATTGGACAATTTTTTTTGTTTGCAAGAAAAATAAGGCAATGATAACCTCATAAGGCTCAAATGGGTGACTAGGGAAAGATTCATTCATGGGTCGGCTGGAAAAGCTTAAACGTTCTGAAAAAAATGCCTAAATCATTTCCTCAACAATGTCTAATCCTAGAATTTTGCCTCAAGCACTTCTTAACTAGGTTCTAGAGTCCACCAACATTATCAAGACTTCACCTAACCACATAAAATGAATCTAAGCATGCTGAAAAAAAAAGAAAATAGTGGTTGAACCACTCAACAAACCTCAAGCTAAATCAAGTCAACCAACCTAAACTTGAAACAATGCTTAACATTTTCCATAAATAAAATACCAACAATCCTATTCTCATCATAGACTTATGCAATTTATCAAAGGCATATCAATACAAAACATAAAAACAACCGAACACAAATCAAAATTTCAAATTTTCCTACCCCCAAACTAAAAATGACATTGTCCCCAATGTCACATCATGCGCAACCCAAGAATAGAAAAACAAAATGAAAAGGGTACGAGATAGTTCCCTGATTAATCTGTGAAGTCTGATTTTCATTCAACAGCATGCACACCCATTCCTTGGCTTTTGCATCATCATCATCTGTAAAACATATGAAATTCTGTGGTGTCCATTGTGTTAGAAATTTCACTGAATAATATGAAAATATTACAACCTATTCTCGCCCTTACAAACTAACTAGAAAATTTAATAACAATTAACAATCTAAAAAGAAAAGAAAATTAGTTCCAATATACCAAACAAAAAACAAGAACAAATGAAAACATAAAGTACAAAACAAATGCTCAGGTTTCATTCTTCGTCTTCCTGCTCGCCTTCGGTGGCATCATCTTCTTCCTCGGAATCCTTTTCTTCCTCGGAATCCTTTTCTTCCTCTTCTTGCCAGTCTTCCCATTGGAAGTTCGAAACATCAATGCGCAGATTGGTGCAGCAGCTGTGTTACATATCGTATAGCATTTGGGTCTACTTTGCCATCCAATCTTGATGTCGTTCCATCTGGTTCACCTTCTCCAAAATTTGCTGTAGCAGCTCCTTTGCCGAGGATGTGGAACTGGATGATGTGGCAGCTTCTGTGGTTCTTTGTCTTTTCATTCTGGATCTGGGTCCTTCTCTGGGAGGACGCTCAAGTAGCTTGTTATAGTAGTTGGTGTCAAGGAGTGGGGCGAGATGGATAAGTGGTTCATCATTTGCCTTCTTGACTCCCACTCGAGTGCACAACTCAGTGATGAGATGTGGGAAGGCGAAGCTCCCTCACCCTAGTTTGGCTGCATGCTGTATACTCATCATGATAATATTCCCCACATCCATTTTCTTTCTGGTGGCAATGGAATAAAGCAACACTGCCTGCTCAAAAGTCACTGTACTATAATGCGACTCTGGAACCATCCTCGCACACCCAAAGTACTGCCACAATTGAGCCATAGGAATTAAATTCGTTCCCTCAATGCTTTTTCTCCCCTTCTTTGAAATCTCCCAAAGGGTATTCGACTTTACTATGACCTTAAGAATCCCGTCCTCCTTAAACTGTCTCTTCCTAAATTCCTGATACTCATCACGGTTAATTGGAGTCAGTTTGTAGAATTCATTGATAACCTTCACATCGATTGGCACATCAATACCTCTCACATAAGCATGCCCGGGATCACACTCAGGGAAGTTGGCATAAAACTCTCTCACTATGGGCTCCATGGCTAAATGTTTGGGTTCACTCATGAAGAAATCCCAATTTCTCCCCTGACTCCAAGCTTCATAATGCTGCCAAGCCTTCTCATTAATGTAACAACTGCTGTAAACTAGTACAATGCATGCATAATAACAATAGAAAATGGGCCCAAAACTTTTCTTTTTATTATAAATAATAAGTCTTTTATACACAAAGAGCATCATTTACAAAAAGCCATTTTAAAGACAAAAACAGGGGAAACAGTGTAGCTATTGCTCCTCGCTTGCTGACGCCCCTCCGACTGCATCATCACCTAGATCCTGCATCCACAAAGGAAAATAACGGGGTGAGCACAAAATAATGCTCAGTAAGTAAACCCTATATCTGTTTATCCCCGTATGTATGTCTCTTAATTCTTTCTACACTTTATGTTGTTTCTACTAAACGTCATGGCCTCATCTTACCGGAGGTACGGCCGGATGGGTTACACAGTACCATCTCACTCTTCATGACTGTCGGGGGAGTTCACACAGTACCAAACCATTCTTAGTGACTACCGAGTGGGGATCACAAAGCACCTACCTGGTTTACGTAACTATCGGGTGGAGACCACAAAGCACCTACCGTTCCTCATGACTTCGAGTGACAATCACAAAGCATTAACCCATTCCTATTCACTGTTGGTGATGATCACAAAGTAACATCTATCACTCGTGATGTCACAAAGCATCAACCCATTTTAATAACTATCGGGTGATGATCACAAAGCATAACCCATTTCTAATACTTCTCATTCACTCTACTTTAGCACTTCTCATTCTTCTCCCCTTAGAGTAGTTGCATCCACAAAGTTCTCTACTCATAGAGCAAGTGCATATACAAAGTTCCTACTCTTTCTTAGGTCACTTCTCAATGCACAATTAATGCCTATGGGGTTCATTTCCACTAATGCACTTATGAAATGCCAACATGCAATGTTGCAAGAATTAAGGTTCACTACCATACTTAAACCTCTATTAAGCTTCATCAAACAACTCAAGTGCATAATAAAACTCTACTATAACAACAAGTCTATGTCTTTCTCTAACCATCCAAAATGGGGAGAAACTCCCTCACATAGCCATAATTCCTGCCAAAGAAAGCACTTCCAAAAAGGATTTCTAATATCCTTCAATTCCATCTCAAACTACTTCCAACCCACATCTCACTTCTTACACTTGAACGTTATGAACAACCACAAGCAATAACAATCTCCATTTAAAACTCAATAAACAAGCATATAACATGTTATATAAAATACATACATAATTGCTATCAAAAACCCTAATCAAGAAAATTCTCAAATCTAACTTGGGTGGGATTTACTTACCTTGTTATGGAGAGATTTCACTACCTTTCCTTTCACTTGGTTGCTTGACTTTCGCTCTACTCTTAAACAAATGAACAAAAAACCTCAATAATCAAATATACTCAAAAACTCACAAAGCTTCAAACCAAAGCAAGAATCCTTACCTTAGGATGCCTTAGATTGATTTTCTACCCCAATCACTCCAAAAGCCTTTAAAACTCCTTGAACAAAAGAAAGAGAAATTGAGAGGAAGCAAGAGAGGAGAGTGGCGATGAGAAGAAGAATGAAGGTTTTCAAGACTTAATTCCTTTTATGAAATTTATACACAAGCATTCCCATTTTGCCCTTACTCTTCTTGGAATTCCATCTATCCTTGATTCATTACAAATACACCCCTATAACAACATCTTCTCCATGAAAATTCCTTACATTTTACTCCCCACTTTTCCTGCTAATTAGGGGTAGAATGGTCAAATTGCCCTTGGAGAAGAAAATATCTAAACTTAAAAACATTTTGGTTGGCACGACGCCTGGCGAGGAATCTTCTGTCGTTGCAGCGAAACTGTCCAGTAGCTTCCCGTGGCTTCACTGCACTTCTTCGCCGCGGCGAAGATTCTTCTTCGCCCCGGCGAAGAATGGAACACTGAACTTCTTCTATTTCAACCAATTTCAGGGCAAGTATTCAACACACCACTCAATCAAAGGTCAACCAAACAATAATACTAATAAACCAACTCAAATAAGAGCAAAAGAAGAAACGTTAGCTACGTACCTCAAGTGGGGCGTTACAATTAACAAACCTATTGTCGACTTGTTTCCCTTTATCCCTAGAAGGCACTTTGAGCGACATTTTTGGTTTTCACTGTGATTACGCAAATCTACCCCCAAACTAAGTTTTCAACCCGATAATTCAACGCTAAAGTACTCTTGCTACTAACCACAATCACTCCTAAATGCACACCAGAGTTTCAAAAATTGCACCTACACCCCTAAATTCACTACCCTTCCAAACTCAATCAAAACATTTCCAAATCGAAAACCTAACTTCCTCAACACCACACAAATCAAAATCCACACTTCTTGACTCAAAATAAACCCACAAACTTCACCAAAATCCACAACTCAACACATCCAATCAATATCTCAAAATTAAAGCACTAACAATCGAAATTGATCAAATTTAAGGCTGGATAACTCGAAATCTTACCAATCCCACGATGAATGCACCACCAATCCCACCAATTTTGTCCCAGATTGCAAGATCCCAAATTTTTGAAAACCTAGGGTTTCCAAATTTTGTTAGGAAACGATCCAGTTACGTAGTGGAAAAACAAAAATATTTACAACAAGGGATCGTTCCTTAGAACCAAGATCAGGGTACAAATTTACAGTTTATTCAATAAATAAGAATCTGTAGATTTTCAGTTTAAAGTTTAAGAAATCATACGCTTGTTTGGAGGCTCTTCCAACTTGTCTTTGAACGTATTTTGCTATCGACCCAAGTGTAGGATCGAACCGGTGTAGTCCACATGAAGATAACCTCAAGGAACTAAAGAAGGATTTGCTAGATCCTCTTTAGCCTTTAAGAACAAAGAAGAAATCAAAGTGTATTTGATTTTTAGCAAAAGCAAAACTGGCGTGAGAAGAGAAAAGGGGTTGGAAAATCTTTCTTTCAATGATTGAATGAGTTAATTAAATATTTCACAAAGTGTGCACTTATATAGTGCACACTATACCCTATTTCATCATGGAATGGGCTTGGGCTCCAACCCAAACACCCCTTGTATCCAAACATCCCCTTTAAAATATTTTAATTTTAATTTATCATTATCCCAATTAAATACAATTAAGATATATTTACAGTTTATTCAATATATATATATTAATATTTAACAATAATGATAATTTATTTAAATATATGCGAACACATATTTAAACGTAATCTCACTTATTTAATTTTAATATCAAATTAAATAAAGGCTACGACCTCAACAAATTTAATTGCACTTTGAAATTATCAAAATACCCTTTCACCTAAAAAGCCAAAAACGCCCTTCTTCTAAGTTGGCTCTTAAATTATCTTCTATGTGTGTGACCCATAGGCTCTTCATCATACCGGTAGTGTGTAGTATCGCGATTAACACCAATTAATCGTCTCACTATACATAGACCAAGATTGTCCCCTAGCAAGGCATCATGGCCACCCGATAGATTCGGATTCAGCGAAGCAGCTACCTGTCAATGATAGCGTTACCGTATAATCCAATCCTTTCATCATCCGTTATCTCGACGAGACCGAGACATAGAAATAGTGTCAACATTCAGTTACTCTCGATATTGTGTATTCAGTTACTAGACCAATGACCTGCATTATAAACTAGATAGAGCAACAACTCAATCCCACACTGGCCACAAGTTTAGTGTCATTGTCATTTACTGAATTGCAACATGAGATAACTTCTCCTGTAAACGGGAGTGATGAATCCTCTGTCTATCCACTATAGTCTTCATACACTCCTTGATATAGCCAATCACCACTGTATTGACAGCTCTGAATAGAACTATGTTAGGCTAGTGTCAAACTACACCAATCAGTGCACAAGGCGCTCTGGTGATCTCAAGTCTTAAGGACCACATGCACCACCATTCGTTAGAGGATTTGTTCCATAGACATTGGGGTTACCATCCATATGGAATTCTCTGGTGAGTTAGTCCAGTGAACTTGCCTACAGCAAGCACCCATATGTTGCACCAGGTTGTCACCAAACAACCTTGACAAGTAAGATTAGTCACTACCTTTCGACAGGGTCATTCAACACTATGATAGCCTTACCATATTATCTATGCCCTTACTTCAGAATAATACTAGGACTACGGACGTTTTTAGAATGGCCACTATATGTGCTTATAGGGTTCTCACTATCAAGATTTGAAACACTTGATACCCTCGTCATGGTTCTGCCATTCTAAGGACATATATTAATACATACAATAATAATTTACGCGATATAGTATAAAATGCCTTTTATTTATCAATGAACATTATTACAAAGAGTCAATTCTACAATAATTGATTGGCTCTAGGGCATCTACTTTAACAATCTCCCACTTGCACGATAGCCAATCATTCATGTATTTAATACCAAATGATCTCAAATGCCTTTCATGCTTCTGCTACAACAGAGGCTTTATCAGTGGATCTGCGAGATTGTCGTCAGTATGCACTTTACTGATCTGCATATCTTTCCTCTCAACTATCTCTCTGATGAGATGGAATCATCTAAGTATGCGTGTTGATTTCTGATGAGACCGTGGTTCCCTGGCTAAGTATGTTTGTCACAATAGATGTCTATAGGATCAACAATTGTGGGAGCCACGCCAAGTTCAGTAACGAACTTCTTAATCCAGACTGCCTCCTTGGTTGCATCTGTTAATGCAATATACTCAGCCTCCATTGTAAAGTCTGCTACAGTGCTTTGCTTGGAGATCTTCTAGCTCACTACACCCTCATTGAGACAAAATACAAACCCTAATTGCGATCGATAACCATCTTTGTCCGTTTGGAAACTAGCATCATTGTATCCTCTTATAGTGAGCTCATCTTCCCTTCCATAAACTAAGAATATATCCTTAGTCCTCTTCATGTAGTTAAGAATACTCTTGACAGCCATCCAGTGATGCTCACCTAGATTCGATTGATATCTAATACAGGTGCTCAAAGCACATGACACATTAATCCGAGTACATAGCATGGCATACATGATGGATCCAATTGTTGATGCAAATGGGATCCTCTTCATCCTATCTCTCTCATCTTTGTTCTAGGACAAAATTCCTTAGAGAGATAAACACCATGTGACATCGGAAGAAATCCTTTCTTGGATTCTTCCATACTGAATCTTTTCAGTATTTTGTCAATATATGCACTCTCACTTAGGCCAATCACCCTACATGACCTATCACAATATATCTTTATTCCAAGGATGTAGGCTGCTTCCCCTAAGTCCTTCATGGAGAAGCACTTGGATAACCAAGTCTTTACCGACTGCAAATTCGGTATATCATTCTCGATTAGAAGTATGTCATCAACATACAGCACAAGGAATGCCACTGCACTCCCAATCACTTTCTTATGAACACAGGCTCATCTTCGTTCTTGATAAAATCAAATTCTTTAACAGCTTCATCAAAACGAATGTTCCAACTCCTTGAAGCTTGCTTGAGTCCACATATGGATCTCTGCAACTTGCATACCCTATCAGCTTGCCCATCAAGAATGAAACCATCGGGTTGTGTCATATACACATCCTCTTCAAGGTTTCCGTTTAGGAAAGCTGTTTTGACATCCATTTGCCAAATCTTATAGTCATGATATGCAGCAATCGCGAGCATAATCCGGATTGATTTAATCATGGCAACCGGTGAAAAGGTTTCTTCATAGTCAATTCCATGAATTTGTTTGAAACCTTTAGCAACCAGTAGTGCCTTATAAATATGCACCTTACCATCCATGTCAGTCTTCTTCTTGAAGACCCATTTACACCCTATGGGTTTTACCCCTTCAGGTGGTTCCACCAAAGCCCATACTTGGTTCTGGTACATGGAGACCATCTCAGATTTCATGGCTTTAAGCCATTTAACGGAATTTGGATCCGATATAGCGTATTCATAGGTTTTAGGTTCATCATCTTGGTAGACTAGTACATCACCATGTTGAGTCACGAGATAACCGTATCTCTCGGGCCCATGGCGTACTCTCCTAGATCTACATAGCTCCTGTGCTACTTGAGGTGGTTCACTTTGATCCACAAGTTATGGAGTGACCTCCTCTTGATGTTTAACCACATTCTGTGGCACATCATCTCGTCCTTCGTCTAGTATATTGTGTGGTTCTACAACTTCATCGAGCTCTACTTTTCTCCCACTAGTACTTCTCAGAAAAAATTCCTTTTCTAGGAAGACACAAGAACGAGCGATAAAAATTTTGCACTCTTCTGGGTGGTAGAAATAGTATCCTTTAGTCTCATTTGGATACCCCACAAATATACATTTATAGGATTTTGGGCCCAGCTTGTTTGAAGTTAATTTCTTAACATAAGCTTTGTAACCCCAAATCCTTAGATAAGACAAGCTATCCTTTCACCCAGTCCATAGCTCATATGGGGTCTTATCTACAGACTTTGACGGCACACGGTTCAAAACGTGAGTCATAGTTTCTAGAGCATAACCCTAGAATGATATAGGTAAATCACTAAAACTCATCATGGACCTAACCATATCAAGTAAGATCATATTCCTCATTTCAGACACTCCATTGTGTTGGGGTGTATACGGAGGGGTGAGTTATGATACTATCCCAAATTCCTTCAGGTAGTCAGAAAACCCTAAGCTTAAGTATTCACCTTTTCGATCCGACCGAAGAGCTTTAATGCTCTTGCCCAACATATTTTGTGCTTCATTCCTGACTTCCTTGAATTTATCAAAGGCTTTAGGTTTATGTCTCATAAGGTAGACATAATCATATCTACTAAAATCATCAATAAATGTGATGAAGTATGAATATCCACCTCTGGCCTCAACTGTTAGTGGACCACATACATCACTATGGATGATGCCTAACAGCTCAGTAGCCCTTTCACCTTGTCCTGTGAAAGGAGACTTGGTCATCTTGCCTAATAGGCATGACTCGCATACCTCAAATGACTGAAAGTCAAAGGGGTCCAAAACTCCATCCCTTTGAAGTTTTGCAATGCGGGTCTTATTAACACGACCCAATCTACAGTGCCAAAGGTATGTCTGGTTTTGATCGCTATGTTTAGCTTTCTTGGTTTCAACAATGAGAATATCTTTATTGTTTAAATCAAGAACATATAATCCATTATATAACCTTGCAATTCCAAATAGAATACCATTCAAACTAAGGGACAACAATCCATTAGATATCTCAAAATGATACCCCATATTATCCAAAGCAGATACTGAAATAATATTTCTAGAAATAGAAGGTATGTGATAACAATTATGTAGTTCCAACGACAAGCCCGTAGGCAAATATAAACAGTAAGTCCCTACAGTCAATGTAACCACATGTGTTCCATTTCCAACTCATAGGTCCACGTCTTTCTTGGTGAGCAATCTACTCTGCCTTAGTCCCTGCACATCAGTACAAGTGTGAGTACCACATCCTATGTCAATGACCCAAGATGTTGAGGGAGAGAAGTTAATCTCAATCATAAACAAAAGTTAATTTCAATCATAAACATACCTGAAGTCGTAGCATCTGACTTCTTCTTGCTTGCGAGGAAAGCCTTGTAGTGTTTCCTCCGATGGCTAGGCTTGCCATAATAGAAGTAGAGTACTTTGCCTTTCCCCATGCCACTGTCAGGCCCAAGAGCAACCTGTCCTTTGGGCTTGGGCTTGGGCTTGGGCTTGGGCTTAGGCTTGGGCTTGGGTTTAGCCTTGGCCTTACCCTTGCTGTTACCCTTTCCTTTATTGGCAGCAACTAGTAAGATAGGCTTAGACTTCTTCAAGTCCTACTCTTCAGTCCTCAGCATGTTCAAAAGTTCTGACAGGGTTTTCACCATCGTGTTCATATTGAAATTCATTATGAACGGTGCATAAGAGTCAGGCAAGGTTTGCAGAATTAAATCCATTTGTAATTCTGCATCCAACTCCAATCCCAAAGTCTCAAGCCTTTCAATATGCTCGATCATCTTGAGCACATGAGGACCAACTTGGGCTCCCTCAATCAAACAACTCCCAAACAGTGCTTTGACACCTTGTACCTCTCATGTCGAGCATTCCTTTCGAAAAGCTCCTTGAGGTGTAGAATGATGGCAGTAGCATCCATATTCTCATACTGCTTTTGCAGCACTAGTGTCATTGATGCTAACATCAAGCATTGAACGCCATCAACATCATCAAAGAACTTTTGATAAGTATCCTTTACTTCCTAAGTGGCATCAGGATCAAGCTTAGCCATTTCAAGGATATACAATTTCTTTTCCAACTTGAGTATAATCCGAAGATTATGATACCAGTCCGGGAAATTGGATCCATCCAACCTATTTTCTTTCTCAATTATCGGTCGCAAGTTCATAATGCCCATTTTGGTGAATCTACAATTACAGAAAAAATAAAGTCATTATAAAGTTCATTATTATTTAATATGGTCTTTTATTAAACAATGCTCCCACTATTTTCCTCAAGTCAATATCCTTCACTATTAACTCGGGAAAGCTCGTTGGCTTTCTTAGTGGACTGAGATCCCATCCGGCCTATTTTAAACCTTCGCTTTGGTGAACAAGCCAAATTGAGTTGATTAGGTAGGCCACCAAACTTAATCCACACCAGTTGATAGCTCCTACTGTCAACCTCAAATGTGAAGAAGTCAACGAGCCAATCACGCAATCCAATGGCCCTAACCATTGTCCTCAAGTGTGATTCTCAGTATCAGTAGAGTGGACACTACATGCCACCACGTACAAATAATATGTGTACTTCTCTACTATGCCTATGATGCATTTATCAACCTTCGCTCGGGCGAAAAAGCAAAACCATCATTTTAAGTCGACCCATCACCATTAAGGAAAACTCTAATGAATTTTAATCTCCCACTGGTAGAAGTGTACCCTTCGCTTTGGCGAACAAGGTTCCGACAAACAATGGTTTGATTAAAACCATGATGATGGAAGATATACGTGACTTAATATACTTTAATTGAGGGTTTATTATTTAATGTCTCATCAGTTTATTATCTTCATTAGAATGACATTGTTTGCCATGTTATTGATCATTGAACTTTAGCATGCATTCTAAACAAAATATTAAAACGTACCGGTACATGGCCAACTAAAACTGATTTCCTTGAGCCTAGAGGAATCGGTAGGTCACCTAGGGGTCCTGTAATAAAAACTTGAGTCTTCAAGTATGATCGTCTCTTCCTTTGCTCCGCTTCAAGTACATTACAAAAACATCATACTAAATTTACAATAAAATTAATCTTAAAGTAATTTTGCATCAATAAATTTAGAAACCTCGATTTACATTTTAGGGGAATGAAATGAGAAGAGAATGTACATCAAGAAGGGGAAGGAAGGCAGGACATGCATGCCCTATTTTTTAAAACTTACAACCATACATACCCAAAAATAATTTAAAACATTCACCATAGGTCATAGGGCTCATGTACCGGGCACCATGCAATATATAAACAAGTACATAGCATATATTTAAAAAACAATCAATTTTTGAATTGGGTGGGTTTATTAATTAATTACCCTTTTATATGTGTAGAATGGTTATTGGCTTTATAGGTTATTAAAAACTACAGTTTGGTCCATTCGCAAAAAATATAGAATTGGGACAGCAATTGTGTCGCTGCGGCGAAATTTTATTTCACTACGGCGAATAATTCCAGTAAGTACGTCGCCACAGCGAAGTCTGGAAATCCCCAAATGCACAGTTCGCATTTTTGCAGTTTTTCATGTAATAACACAAATCCAAATCAAATCGAACGCACAAACATTCGACCAGGATACCAACCAACCAATATAACATTCATCAACACATTATTAAACCAATTTATCAATTGATTCATTCATTCAACAGCAGCTTTTCAGATTTTGCAAATTTAACAAAATAACATGCTTTCATGGCAGATTTTGTGCAGATTCATCAAGGCAACATGTTATCAATCAAATACATGTAATCAACCATTCATAAAAACTGTAAAATGTGGCACCCTAGGCTCTAATACCACTGTTAGGAAACGATCCAGTTATGCAGCGGAGAAACAAAAATATTTACAACAATGGATCGTTCATTAGAACCAAGATTAGGGTACAAATTTATAGTTTATTCAATAAATAAGAATCGGCAGATTTTCAGTTTAAAGTTTAATAAATCATACGCTCATTTGGAGGCTCCTCTAACTTGTCTCTGAACATATTTCGCTACCGACCCAAGTGTAGGATCGAACTAGTGTAGTCCACACGAATACTTCTTTACCCCGGCGAAGTCTGGAGCATTTTCTGTCCTTTCCTTTGCTGAAAACTTCACCTAAAACACCCAAAAACACACCAATAAAAAATCATTCAAAATCATAAGGAATTCAAACAAATTCAAACACAACAAAATGAAAAACAAATAGTTAAAACACTTGGGTTGCCTCCCAAGAAGCGCTTATTTATAGTCGATAGCTCGACTCTCTCGGTTTTTCACATTAGTCCGGATTATCCAAGTACATCACATCCCAGAATTTTTCCTTGTGCTTGAGCTTCTTTTGCTGATGATCTTTTTCACACAGGGTCCTTGTTGAGAGTTTCACCACCATTTCCATCCCTTGGTCATAATTTTGGTGGTTTGACTCTTCTCACCGACTGCTTTCCATTTCCTTGGCTTTCCTTCACCCTTTTTGATATCAGAGACCTATTCCTTGTGCGAACTTAAACTCAACCACGGCTTGTCTTGGAATTTTGTGCAACCCCTTCCGTTATGGTCCTCACTCTCGAACTGATTCAATTTGACAATGCAGCTCTTAATTTCCATCTTAGGATTATTCAGTTGGAAGGTTTCAATTTTTGACTGATCCAGCACATCGATTTTTAAACACGATTCTTGTTTAGGTGGAGTTCTCATTGATTCAAGGACATTAAATGTTATTTCTTCATCTTGTATCCTCATGATCAACTTCCCTTCTTGAACGTCGATCAAAGCTCTTCCGGTAGCTAGGAATGGTCTTCCCAGGATAAGAGGAATCCCTTTTTCTTCTTCCATATCCAACACAAAGAAATCCGTAGGAAAAATAAACTTGTCCACCTTAATCAACACATCCTCCATAATGCCCCTCAGATGCTTTATTGATCGATCTGCAAGTTGTAAGCATATGGTTGTCGGCTTTACTTCACCAATTCCTAGTTTGCTAAAAACAGAAAAAGGCATGAGGTTAATGCTTAGGTCACATAAAACTCGATCAAAGGTGATATCTCCTATAGTGCAAGGAATAGTAAAACTCCTTGGATCTTTGAGTTTCGGGGGCAACTTCTTTTGGAGAATGGCGCTGCACTCCTCCGTAAGCATCACCGTTTCCTCATCTTCTAGCTTCCTTTTGTTCGATAGGATTTCCTTAAGAAACTTTGCGTAGCTCGACATCTGCTACAATGCATTTGCAAAAGGAATGTTAATATGCAGTTTCTTAAAAACATCAAGAAATTTAATAAACTGCTTATCCTGATTTTCTTTTGTGAGTCTTTGAGGAAAAGGTACGGGTGGTGTGTGATGCGCCAACTCTGGTGGTATCTCAGGGAATGGCAATTTCTCTTTCCTTTTCTTTTTCCCCTTTTCCTGCTTCTGCTCATCTTTCCTTGGGTTGGGTGGTTTCTCTTCAGCAATGATTTCTTCATCAACTTCTTCATCAGATTCTTCATTTTTCTTTGATGAATTTTCCTCTTTCCTTGAATTTTCCACCTCTTCTAAAACTGTCCCACTTCTCAACGAAATTGCATTTACTTGGTCACGTGGGTTAGTCACTGTATTACTTGGTAAGGAACCCTGCGGTCTCTCATTTAGCTTCTCGGCCAATTGGCCCATCTATACCTCAAGATTCCGAATGGATGCCCTTTGATTTCTGAAATTCGTCCTCGTCTCATTCATAAAACCTGTGGTCTCTTGCATGAACTTCCCGAACATGTCCTCCAACTTTATCACTCTTGGATCTCCCTGTTGATTATTCACCCCTGGTTGGTTATTCGGCAAAGTCCTTTGGTTCCATTGATTATTTTGCTGCTTCTGATTGCCCCAAACTAGATTTGGATGATTTCTCCACCCCGGATTGTACGTGTTGGAGTACGGGTTGTTTGGTTGCCTCTTATTTCCTGCCAAGTAGTTCACTTGCTCCGTTGATGAAGATGATGAAGATGATGAAGCAAATGTGTTCCCCACTTGACACTCGCTGCTCACATGGTTTCTTGCACAAAAATCACAAGTTAGTTGAGGTGCTTGAATAGAGTTTACCTGCATACTTCCCAACTGTTTTTGAAGTGCCGTGAGTTGGGCTGAGATGGCTGTAAAGGCATCAACTTCATGAAGACCCGTAGATTTTCTTATTGCTCTCTCATTTGGTCTTTGATAGTTGTTGCTTGCCAAAACCTCAAGCAACTCATAAGCCTCCTCTGGTGTCTTATTCTGCGAAGCTTCTCCTAATGCTGCCTCACCATGGTTTGCACGTTACTCATCAGTCCATTATAGAATGTTTGGACTTAAAGCCAAACTGGCAACCCATGGTGTGGACATTTCCTCATCAATTCCTTATACCTCTCCTAAGCCTCATACAATGACTCGGATTCCTCTTGTAGAAATGATGTGATATCATTTCTCAGTTTTGCTGATTTTGCTAGAGGAAAGAACTTAGTCAGGAACTTTTATGCTAGATCATTCCAAGTTGTGATAGCCCCTACTGGTAGTGCCATTAACCACCCCTTAACTTTATCCCCCAATGAGAATGGGAATAACCACAACCTAATGGCGTCATCTGACACTCCATTCCACTTGAAGGTGTCACAAATTTCCAAGAAGTTCGCAATATGCTGATTCGGATCTTCCTTCAAATCACCATTAAACCTTATCGACTACTGGATCATCTGAATGATTGCCGGCTTAATCTCAAAGTTGTTGGCTTGGACCGTACCCAACAAAATGAAAGTTAATAAATCTAAGTTCATTAAGCACAAGAATTCTAGATTGATTTCATCAGTTCTTGAATCTATCTCTAGCATCCGACAATACAACGGTGATTACCCAAGAAGCTTAACATGAATTATCTCTCAATCTCATCATGTTCATCACATACAAACAATAAATACAGAATAATCATACAATCAAAACAAAATCATATGAAATTAATAATCATCAACTGTCTAACCCATTAGAATCCGAACTACATCAAAACCCTAACCCAAAATAGGTTAGGTCATGGCTAAATCAATAAAACAATTAAAATAAACGAAAATACCAAAGTTCAACATAATGAAAATAAAAGAAAAGACAAGAAATCTCCCCAAATGAAGAATCTACTGATTAAATCCCGAATCTTCACTCTTTTTTGATCTAAATTCGCTCAAAATGAATCTAAGAAAAATGTAAAGCTTGCTCTTCGCCGTGGCGACGACCGTTTTTTATAAATACCTAACTTTCATCTTTCATTCTTCACCCAACTTTTCACATCCACTTGAGAGAAAATTTTTCCAACTTCAATCCATTGCCTTCCCAGTGTTTTCCCAACCAAAGTTTTCACTCCTTAACCCTCCTAAACACCAAAACAACTCATTTCAACAACAAATTTTTCAAAAATTTCATGAAAATTTCAAGTTCAAGAAATTTGGGGCTTTCCAATCTGGGCTGATTCTAAGTAAATTGGTGGCGAATAATCCTTCATATTGGTAAGATCTCAAGTTTCCTAAACTCATTTTCACAAAATTTCAAGTTTTAAGTTGTAGATCTGAAAAATTTAATTTTGGTTGAGTTACGAATTTTGTGAGTTCGATTTTGTTGAAGAAGGGTTTATTGTGCATGTTGTGATATTGAGGAGTGTGGGTGTTGAGTTTTGGAGTGTGTTGTTGATTTTGGAGAAATCGTAGTTGGGGGTCTGATTGTGAATTTTTGGAAGTGTTTTCAATTCTCTTTTTCAAGTTTGAATTGGTTGTTGTGGGGAACCTAGGCTCGAATTTATGGGTTGCGCTGTGAATTGATTTATAGAAAATGGCACCCAAAGTTAAGTTGCCATACAAAGGAAAGGGAAAAGGAAAGAAAGAGGACAACCGCTTTGTGAATGAAGAGGCCTAGAAACGATATCAAGGGGCTATCCAAAGAAGAGATAAGGGCTTTATTCCTGAGTGCGGATTGACCGCGAGTCGGGCGTTGGATTGGAGTTGAGGGAGACGATGGGAACTATTTATGAGTGCACCTGCACAACCGGCTGTAAAGCCGCTAGTAAAGGAGTTTTATGCCAACCTCCCGGATTTTGAAGAGGGTTTTGCATTTGTGAGAGGAGCTGATGTGCTGTTTACAGAAGATATAATCTATGAGTTTTACAACCTGCCTGGGTTTGATGATCAGGATGAGTACGGAAGGTTCAAAGGGACACGGTTTGAGGATAGTATCATTCCTCCGGTCATTGGAAAACCGGATGCAACTTGGTTAGTGTCGAAGAAACAAAAGAAAACCATTAAGGGAACTTCTTTGACACCGATGGCTCGATTGTGGCAATATTTTGTTAATGCGAAGTTGATGTCGGAAACGCACTATAGCACAGTAACTTATGAAAAAGCATTACTGCTTTATTCCATTGCCACAAGAAAGAGTATAAATGTGGGAAGAATTATCTTTAACAACATTCATCATACCGCCAAACCAGGGCGATCAAGTTATTCTTTCCCACATCTCATCACAACCTTGTGCATTAGAGCTGAAGCCAAGGTAGGAGATGATGAGCAACGTATTCATGCTGCCCCTATCCTCGATTCATATTATTTTCAAAAGCATCTTGAACATCCAGAAGCTGAGCAACCAAGGGTAGGAACAAAACGGCAGAGAACCACACAAGGCCTTGTCACATCCTCTAGCTCCACAGTTACACAGAAGGAATTGATGCAGTAGATGATGGGTATGATGAAACGGATGACAAAATGTCAGGATTGGTTGGTTGTGCAGACCCAGTTGATGTATGAGATGCAGAAGAATAGCTTTAACAAGCTCAACGTTGACACTTTAGGATTCCAATGGGCCGACTAGGATTCAGATGAGTGGATGGGCTCCGAATCAGAAGAGGAAGAAGAGGAAGACGAGGGAGGCGAAGAATGAGCACCAGAACACCTGTATTGTTGTCTTTATTGTCATTTGTTTTTAGTTGATTTTGTTTTTCATTTCATATATTAAACTCAGTTTATATTTTTGTTTTGGATTGTTGTAGTTGTTTTCGTTGTTTCATTTTTCTTGTAATTTGTAGTTTGTGTAAGGATGAGATTAGGTTGTAATACTTTCATATTAGTCTATAAATTTTTTCTAACCTAGTGGACACCACAGTTTCAATTGTTTTGATAGATGTTGGGTGATGAAAAAGTCACAGATTAGGTGTGCACTATAGAGCGACACTTCACGGATTAATCAGGGAACTATCTTGTACCTTTGTTATTTTTGTTTTTCTATTCCTAATTTATGTGTTATGGGACATTGGGGACAATGTCATCTTTTGTTTAGGGGTAGGAAAAATAGAAAAAAAAATTATTTTGTTTATTTTACATTGGTTTGATTGTTTTTGCCAATGATGAATTTTATAAATCAATGATGCGAATTGGATTGTTGCGTTTTTATTATTGAGAAATGTTAAGCATTGCTTCAAGTTTACATTTATTGACTGATTTTTGATTGAGGTTTGTTGAGTGGTTTAACCACCATTTTCATTTTTTTCGGCATGCTTAGATTTATTTTATATACTTAGGTAAAGTTTGATAATGTTGGTGGACTCTAGAACCTAGTAGAGAAGTGCTTGAGGCGAAATTCTAGGATTAGACATGGTTGAGTAGATGATTTAGGCATTCTTTTTGGAACATTTGAGCCTTTCTAGCCGACCTAGGAATGAAATTGTCCCTAGTCACCCGTTTGAGCCGTTTTGATCATTATTGCTTTATTTTTCTTGGCTAACAGAAAAAAAAATTGTTCGATCCTTATGCCCTAAACACTCTGTCGTACCCTTAGGAGAATTCGATCCTAATGCAAACACAAAGAAAGGGAAGAGTTGTACGAATTGACTAAAAGAATAGTTTGGGGGTTGTGAGAAGGGCAATTAAATAAAAGAGGTAGTTCACCTCAATTCAATGGATGTGTTTCGATTGTATATATTTGTAATTTCAAAAAAAAAAAAAAAAAAAAAATTCTTTTGCCAATTTGAGGGTATCTTGGCTGGAAACCAGCAACCGCCTTAAAAACTGCCTAGCAGTACTTGGCGACCTCTGGTTTAACAATGCCACGTACACCTTCGACCCACGCATTTATGGTATCGAAATAAGAAAGACACAAGTTTGAGGGGTAAATTAGTGGATACTTTGATTGGTGGTTGAGAAGAAGTGAGTTTGATTTGATTTGAGTGTTTGCGTGAGGAGAACCGAGTCCTCTTACTTTGCATTTCCTATCCTTTTACTTGGAACCCACTTCCCGAGCCTAGCGTTCCAACTTATAAAGACATGCTGATTCTTATCTTTGTCTAGTCCTCATTAGTGGAGGTAATTCGTAATTTAGGCTTATAGAGTCTGCCACCATTTGATAAACTTTGCATTCCTGCATAAAATAATCCGGGAAGTCAGAAGGTGGATTGAAGTGGGGATTACCTACTCGGGGACCAATTGAGAAAGAAGTCAATGCAACTTATAAATTCTTGGAGTATTAAACATTTGTCTTTAATAATTTTGCAACAACTTTTGAGATCGGTATAAATTCGAGGCAGTTGTTTTGTGAGTCGTCTTTTGTTTCTCTTATTTAATTTGTGTCATTTGCTGTTTTGAGTTTTTGTATGTTTGTGTTTTTTTTTTTCTTTTTTCTTGTTTTGTATCTAATGCTCGGGGACGAGCATCACCTTAGTTTGGGGGTATTTGCTAATCCAGGATTATACTAGTTTATTTAAGCTTTTAGCCGGATTTTAGATACTTCTTATTCTATTTTTGCCTGAATTGATATTTAATTCCTTCATTTCGTGTTTCAGTTAAAATGGAAATTTTGAGCGAATAAGGCAGATTTGGAGCTTTTGGACTCAGCAAGCGAAGGGCAATTCAATTTCAGAATTCTTCAGGAACTTCGCCGCGGCAAAGGTTGTTCTTCGCCACGGCAAATGGGCCAGTGACGCATCATTCAGCTCCTTTGTCACCGCAGGAAGTCTGCGTTCTACACTTTTTGTAAAACGCACAGTTTCGTTTGTAGGCCAAGTTCTAAGATTTTGGGCGAGGTATAAAGAATACTTAGTCTTTGTGTTAGGGCGTTCGTAGTAGGGTTAGAGCATTTTACATTTTTCTTAGATTCATTTTGAGCGAATTTAGATCAAAGAGAGTGAAGATTCGGGATTTAATCAGTGGATTCGTCATTTTGGGAGATTTCTTGTCTTTTCTTTTATTTTCATTATGTTGAACTTTGGTATTTTCGTTTATTTTAATTGTTTTAATGATTTAGCCATGAACTAACCTATTTTGGGTTAGGGTTTTGATGTAGTTCGGATTCTAATGGGTTAGAAAGTTGATGATTATTAATTCATATGATTTGCTTTGATTGTGTGATTATTCTGTATGTATTGTTTGTATGTGATGAACATGATGAGATTGAGAGATAATTCATGTTAAGCTTCTTGGTAATCACCGTTGTATTATTGGATGCTAGATAGATTCAAGAACCGATGAAATCAATCTAGAATTCTTGTGCTTAATGAACTTAGATTTATTAACTTTCATTTTGTTGGGTGCGGAAGGTTAAAAGGAAGAGTAGGAAACATAGCCTGAGAAGGTATGTTGGACACTTTAGAGAGTTCGATTTTCAATCAATGCACAGAATATGAATTTTAGTTTATATTCTTAAAGTTTAACCCATGGAGTCCGAATGAAGTCAAAACCCTACCCGTTTGTTTGAATTGTTATTTATCCCATTTTTAAACCTTGCTTTCATAGTTAACTTTAATTTAGTAAATTTTGTTTTTTGTTTTAGTTTAAATTGCTCCCTTAAATCCAAAAGAATTCGATTTCTTCAACTTGAAAATGGTAGAGAACTTAGTGCTTGCAACAATCCTCGTGGGAACGATACCCACCTCATTATATTACTTGTCGATTAGTATACTTGCTAATATTGCATGTTGTATAGAATGACACACCAAGTTTTCAAAAAATTTCACATATTTCAGCAACCGCCAAAAACTTGAGGCGTGTTTCCTACAACATGCAAATGTAGCAAGTATACTAGTCGCACAAAGTAATAAGTGATGAGTGAGTATCGTTCCCACGAGGATAATGTTACAAGTACTGGTTTCTCTGTTTAAGTCCTAATTGAAGCAACAATAAATTGGATTGATGGAAAATTAAAAACTAAATACAAATTAACAAAATAATAATGATATAATGAAATTAGGCAAAACCCAACAACTTAACTAATTAAACAATGCTAAAAATGCTAGGGTGTTGATTTCACCTAGATACGCTAACCCAATCATAGATTATTACCCAAGTTCTAATTCCTTGATTGAAAATCGAATTCCCTAAGTTGTAAAACATACCTTCTCAGGCTACATTTCCCTACTTATCCCTATCAAGCTTCCACACCCACAAAATGAAGATTAGTAGTTCAAAAACTTTTAAGCTTTATGGAATTCTATCTAGATTTCATAGATCGCTAAACCTATCTCTAGCGTTTGCTTAATCTACGGTATTTATCCCAAGAGGCACAATCACAAATCACTTCTCAGTCTCATTGTGAACAACACACATTTGAATGGTGATCAAGCATCCAAAAGTCATTAAGCAAAGAGATAAACACTCAATCATGAAATTAAAACTCAAAGTAAATCAATTCATATAAATTTGAATCATTGTATCAAGATTACATCAAACCCTAGCTAAACAACTCAGTTCATACTCAAAAACGAAATAAAATAACTAAAACAAACTGAATCAAGGTTCATCATTGAAAAACAAGCAAAAGATGGAGAAATCTTCTCTAATGTGAAGCCCAAATCTTCAATAATCTTCTCCTTCCATGAGCTGCCTCCCAAATGACAAACCAAGACCCTTTTTCTTTCCTTTTCGCTCTAATTTATACCTCTTTCACTTAAGGACCAAGCCCTAGCAAGCCAAAACGCGTCGTTTTATTTTTACAGCTGATGCAGGTTTCGCCGTGGTGAATCTTTTTCCTCACTGCGGTGAAGATGTTCGGGCAAAATTTGAGTCTGATAGAGTCTGAATATAGAACAGTGTTAAACATATGAATTGTAACCCTTTCAATTATATCTCTGGTCGTTCAAAATTAAGCACAATCCAAGGTCTACAGCTCAAGTTATCGCAGAAATACTGAAGCATGTCCAAACACGTTTGTTTCTTCAGTTCCCAGCGTACTTTTCACGACTTGAAGCCAAGTTTTAACCCTTGTCCAGTCAGAATTAGGAAAAACCCAAAACATGAAAGTTGTAGCTCTTCTTCTTAGATTTCCAAAGCTTCCAAGTTCAATTCATTTCGAGTTTCCAAGCTCAAGTTACACAATTTACGCTCAAAACTGTCATTTATGCTAAAAATCATCGTTTAGGCCCGCAAAGACAAATTAATAGAACTAGGTAGCAATTATGGCCCAAATTGTATGAAAAGTATCCTAAATCCTATCAAAATTCAATGCAAAATCATAGTGTAAAATATAATTATCAAATACCCCCAAACTTAAGATTTGCTCGTCCTCGAGCAAAAAGGAATAAAAACTCAAAGAAAGAAAAGCAACAAACAACCAAGCACACAAAACAACAAAACTGAAAATGAACAAATGAAAATTAGACTCAAACTCAACACAAGAATTTAGCCATGAATTTCGCCATAGCGAAGAACAACCTTCGCTGCGGCGAAGTTTCCTGAAGAATTCTGAAATTCCAGAATTGCCCTCCGCGTGCTTCTGAGTCCAAAAACTCCAAATCTGCCTTTATTCGCTCAAAAATTCTTTTTTTAACCTGAAACACGAAATGTAAAGAATTAAGTATCAATTCAGGCAATAATAGACTAAGAAGTATCTAAAATCCGGCCTAAAAGCTTAAATAAACTAGTATAATCCTCGGATTATCAAATACCCCCAAACTACGGTGATGCTCTTCCCCGAGCATCAGGTACAAAACAAGATAAAAGAAAAAAAAACACAAACGCACAAAAACACAAAACAGCAAATGACACAAATTAAATAAGAGAAACAAAAGACTCGACTCACAAAACAACTGCCTAGAATTTATACCAATCTCAAAAGTTGTTGCAAAATTATTAAAAGACAAATGTTTAACACTCCAAGAAGTTATAAGTTACATCAACTTTCTTTCTCAATTGGTCCCCCGAGTAGGTAATTCCCACTTCAATCCACCTTCCGACTTCCTGGATTATTTTATGCAGGAATGCAAAGTTTATCAAATGGTGGCAGACTCCATAAGCCTAAATATCGAACTACTCTCCACTAATGAGGACTAGACAAAGATAAGAATCAGCAGGTCTTTATAAGCTTGTAACGCTAGGCTCGGGAAGTGGGTTCCAAGAAAAAGGATAGGAAATACAAAGTAAGAGAACTCAGTTTTCCTCATGCAAACACTCAAATCAAATCGAACTCCACTTATTCTCAACCACCAATCAACGTATCCACTAATTTACACCCCTCAAACTTGTGTCTTTCTTATTTCTGATACCATAAATGCGCGGCTCGAAGGTGTACATGGCATTGTTAAACCAGAGGTCGCCAAGTACTCTTAGGCAGTTTTTAAGGCGGTTACTGGTTTCCAGCCGAGATACCCTTCAACTTGGCAAAAGAATTTTTTTTTTTTTTTTTTTACCAAAATATTTATACAATCGAGACACATCCATTGAATTGAGGTGAACTACCTCTTTTATTTTTATTGCCCTTCTCACAACCCCCAAATTATTCTTTTAGTCAATTCGTACAACTCTTCCCTTTCTTTGTGTTTGCATTAGGATCGAATTCTCCTAAGGGTACGACAGAGCGTTTAGGGTACAAGTATCAGACAATTTTTGGTTAGCCAAGAAAAATGAAGCAATAATGATTCATATGGCTCAAACAGGTGACTAGGGACAATTTCATTCCTGGGTCGGCTAGAAAGGCTCAAACGTTCCAAAAAGAATGCCTAAATCATCTCCTCATCCATGTCTAATCCTAGAATTTCGCCTCAAGCGCTTCTCTACTATGTTCTAGAGTCCACCAACATTATCAAACTTTACCTAAGTACATAAAATGAATCTAAGCATGCCGAAAAAAAAATGAAAATGGTGGTTGAACCACCCAACAAAGCTTAATCAAAATTCAGTCAATAGACCTAAACTTGAAGCAATGCTTAACGTTTCTCAAAAATAAAAATGCAACAATCCAATTCGCATCATTGATTTATACAATTCATCATTGGCAAAAACAATCAAAGCAAAGTAAAATAAACAAAATAAAAAAATTCTAATTTTGCTACCCCCCAAACAAAAGATGACATTGTCCCCAATGTCCCATTACGCATAAATTAGGAATAGAAAAACAAAAATAACAAAGGTACGAGATAGTTCCCTGATTAATCCGTGAAGTGTCGCTCCACAGTGCACACCCGATCTGTGACCTTTTCATCACCCAACATTTGTCAAAACAATTGAAACTGTGGTGTCCACTAGGTTAGAAAAAAATTACATACTAATATGAAAGTATTACAACCTAATCTCATCCTTACACAAACTACAAATTACAAGAAAAATGAAACAACGAAAACAACTACAATAATCCAAAACAAAAATATAAATTGAGTTTAATGTTTGAAATGAAAAACAAAATCAACTAAAAACAAATGACAATAAAGACAACAATACAAGTGTTTCGGTGCTCATTCTTTGCCTCCCCCGTCTTCCTCTTCTTCCTCTTCTGATTCGGAGCTCATCCACTCATCTGAATCCTAGTCAACCCATTGGAATCCTGAAGTGTCGACGTTGAGCTTGTTAAAGCTATTCTTCTGCATCTCATACATCATCTGGGTCTGCTTAACCAACCAATCCTGACGTTTTGTCATCCGTTTCATCATACCTATCATTTGCTGCATCATCTCCTTTTTTGTAACTGTGGAGCTGGAGGATGTGACAAGGCCTTGTGTGGTTCTCTGCCATTTTGTTCCTGCCCTTGGTTGCTAAGCTTCTGGATGTTCAAGATGGTTCTAAAAATAATCTGAATCGAGGATAAGGGCAGCATGAATACGTTGCTCATCATCTCCTACCTTGGCTCCAACTCTAATGCACAAGGCTGTGATGAGATGTGGGAAAGAATAACTTGATTGCCCAAGTTTGGCGGTATGATGAATTTAAAGATAATTCTTCCACATTTATACTCTTTCTTGTGGCAATGGAATAAAGCAGTAATGCTTTTTCGTAAGTTACTATGCTATAGTGCGTTTCCGGCATCAACTTCGCACTAACAAAATATTCCTACAATCGAGCCATCGGTGTCAAAGAAGTTCCCTTAATGGTCTTCTTTTGTTTCTTCGACACTAACCAAGTTGCATCCGGTTCTGTAATGACCGGAGGAATGATACTATCATCAAATTGTGTCCCCCTAAACCTTCTGTACTCATCCTGATCATCAAAGCCAGGCAGGTTGTAAAACTCATTGATCATATCTTCTGTAAACGGCACATCAACCCCTCTCACAAATGCAAAACCCTCTTCACAATCCGGAGGTTGGCATAAAACTCCCTTACTAGCGGCTCTACAGTCGGTTGTGCAGGCATAAATAGTTCCCATCATCTCCCTCGACTCTAGTCCAACGCCTGACTCGCGGTCACTCCGCACTCAGGAATAAAGCCCTTATCTCTTCTTTGGATAGCCCCTTGATATTGTTTCTGGGCCTCTTCATTCACAAAGCGACTGTCCATTTTCTTTCCTTTGTATGGCAACTTAACTTTGGGTGCCATTTTCTATAAATCAATTCACAGCGCAACCCAAAAATTCAAGCCTTGGTTCCCCACAACAACCAATTCAAACCTGAAAAAGAGAATTGAAAACACTTCCAAAAATTCACAATCAGACCCCCAAACTACGATTTCTCCAAAATCAACAACACACTCCAAAACTCAACACCCACACTCCTCAATATCACAACATGCACAATAAACCCTTCTTCAACAAAATCAAACTCACAAAATTCGCAACTCAACCAAAATTAAATTTTTCAGATCTACAACTTAAAACTTGAAATTTTACGAAAATGAGTTTAGGGAATTTGATCTTACCAATATGAAGGATTATTCACCACCAATTTACTCAGAATCAGCCTAGAATGGAAAGCCCCAAATTTCTTGAATTTGAAAATTTCGTGAAGGAGATGATGTAGCAGATTATGAGTATGATGAAACGGTTAGGATTGGTTGGTTGAGCAGACCCAGATGATGTATGAGATGCAGAAGAATAGCTTTAACAAGCCCAACGTTGACACTTTAGGATTCCAATGGGCTGATTGGGATTCAGATGAGTGGATGGGCTCCGAATCAGAAGAGGAAGAAGAGGAAGACGAGGGAGGCGAAGAATGAGCACCGGAACACCTGTATTGTTGTCTTTATTGTCATTTGTTTTTAGTTGATTTTGTTTTTCATTTCAAAAATGATGAATGTTGTTAAAGATAATTCTTCCCACATTTATACTCTTTCCTGTGGCAATGGAATAAAGCAGTAATGCTTTTTCGTAAGTTACTGTGCTATAGTGCGTTTTCTGCATCAACTTCATACTAACAAAATATTCCCACAATCGAGCCATCGGTGTCAAAGAAGTTCCCTTTATGGTCTTCTTTTGTTTCTTCGACACTGACCAAGTTGCATCCGGTTTTGCAATGACCGGAGGAATGATACTATCCTCAAACTGTGTCCTCCTAAACCTTCCATACTCATCCTGATTATCAAACCCAGGTAGGTTGTAAAACTCATTGATTATATCTTCTGTAAACGGCACATCAACCCCTCTCACAAATTCAAAACCTTCTTCACAATCTGAGAGGTTGGCATAAAACTCCCTTACTAGCGGCTCTACAGCCGGTTGTGCAAGAGCACTCATAAACTGTTCCCATCGTCACTTTCGACTCCAATCCAATGCCTGACTTGTGGTCAATCCGCGCTCAGGAATAAAGCCCTTATCTCTTTTTTGGATAACCCCTTGATATCGTTTCTGGGCCTCTTCATTCACAAAGCGGCCGCCCACATTCTTTCCTTTTCCCTTTCCTTTGTATGGCAACTTAACTTTGGGTGCCATCTTCTATAAATCAATTCACAATGCAACCCAAAAATTCAAGCCTAGTTTCCCCACAACAACCAATTCAAACCTGAAAAAGAGAATTGAAAACACTTCTAAAAATTCACAATTAGACGCCCAAACTACGATTTCTCCAAAATCAACAACACACTCCAAAACTCAACACCCACACTCCTCAATATCACAACATGCACAATAAACCCTTCTTCAACAAAATCGAACTCACAAAATTCGCAACTCAACCAAAATTAAATTTTTCAGATCTAAAACTTAAAACTTGAAATTTTGCGAAAATGAGTTTAGGGAACTTGAGATATTACCAATATGAAGGATTATTCGCCCCCAAATTACTCAGAATCAGCCCAGATTGGAAAGCCCCAAATTTCTTGAACTTGAAATTTTTGTGAAATTTTCGAAAAATTTGTTGTTGAAATGAGTTGTTTTGGTGTTTAGGAGGGTTAAGGAGTGAAAACTTTGGTTGGGAAAACACTGGGAAGGCAATGGATTGAAGATGGAAAATTTTTCTCTCAAGTGGATGTGAAAAGTTGCGTGAAGAATGAAAGAAGAAAGTTGGGTATTTATAAAAAACGGTCATCGTCGCGGCGAAGTTCTTCATTTAAGAACCCTAATTGAAACCCAGGTTTCGCCGCGGCGAAGCAAAATACTTTGCCGGGGCAAAAAAATACAGTGGCTAACCACCGCGGCGAGAAAAAATCTTCACCGGGACGAAAAATTACAGTAGCTATCACAAATATTCAGGTTGCTTTGCTATTCTTCACCGCGGCAAAGTCTGGGACTTTTCAAAACCCATTTTTCTACAAAGTGCTTCGGCACGGCGAAGAATACTTCTTCGCCCCGGCGAAGTCTGGAGCATTTTATGTCCTTTCCTTTGTTGAAAACTTCACCTGAAACACCCAAAAACACACCAATCAAAAATCATTCAAAATCACAAGGAATTCAAACAAATTCAAACACAACAAAATGAAAAACAAATAGTTAAAAACACTTGGGTTGCCTCCCAAGAAGCACTTATTTATAGTCGATAGCTTGACTCTCTCGGTTTTTCACATTAGTTTGGATTATCCAAGTACATCACATCCTGAAATTTTTCCTTGTGCTCGAGCTTCTTTTGCTGATGATCTTTTTCACACAGGGTCCTTGTTGAGAGTTTCACCACCATTTCCATCCCTTGGTCATAATTTTGGTGGTTTGACTCTTCTCACCGACTGCTTTACATTTCCTTGGCTTTCCTTCACCCTTTTTGATCTCAAAGACCTGTTCCTTGTGCGAACTTAAACTCAACTGCGGCTCGTCTTGGAATTTTGTGCAACCCCTTCCGTTATGGTCCTCACTCTCGAACTGATTCAATTTGACAATGCAACTCTTAATTTGCACCTTAGGATTATTCAGTTGGAAGGTTTCAATTCTTGACTGATCCACCACATCGATTTTTAAACACGATTCTTGTTTAGGTGGAGCTCTCATTGATTCAAGGACATTAAATGTTATTTCTTCATCTTGCATCCTCATGATCAACTTCCCTTCTTGAAAGTCGATAAAAGCTCTTCCAATAGCAAAAAATGGTAATACAAAGATAAGAGGAATCTCTTTGTCTTCTTCCATATCCAACACAAAGAAATCCGTAGGAAAAATAAACTTGTCCACCTTAATCAACACATCCTCCACAATGCCCATCGGATGCTTTATTGATCGATCTGCAAGTTGTAAGCATATGGTTGTCGGCTTTACTTCACCAATTCCTAGTTTGCTAAAAACTAAAAAAGGCATGAGGTTAATGCTAGCACCTAGGTCACATAAAACTCGATCAAAGGTGATATCTCCTATAGTGCAAGGAATAGTAAGACGCCCTGGATCTTTGAGTTTCGGGGGCAACTTCTTTTGGAGAATGGCGCTGCACTCCTTCGTAAGCATCACCGTTTCCTTAACTTCTAGCTTCCTTTTGTTCGATAGGATTTCCTTAAGAAACTTCGCGTAGCTCAGCATCTGTTGCAATGCATCTGCAAAAGGAATGTTAATATGCAGTTTCTTAAAAACATCAAGAAATTTAATAAACTGCTTATCCTAATTTTCTTTTGTGAGTCTTTGAGGAAAAGGTAGTGTGATGCACCAACTCTAGTGGTATCTCAGGGAATGGAAATTTCTCTTTCTTTTTCTTTTTCCCCTCGTCCTGCTTCTGCTTATCTTTCCTTGGGCTGGGTGGTTTCTCTTCAACAATGATTTCTTCATCAACTTCTTCATCAGATTCTTCATTTTTCTTTGATGAATTTTCCTCTTTCTTTGAATTTTCCACCTCTTCTAAAATTGTCCCACTTCTCAACGAAATTGCATTTACTTGCTCACGTGGGTTAGTCATTGTATTGATTGGTAAAGAACCCTACGGTTTCTCATTTAGCTTCTTGGCCAATTGGCCCATCTGTACCTCAAGATTCCAAATAGACGCCCCTTGATTTTTGAAATTCGTCCTCGTCTCATTCATAAAACCCATGGTCTCTTGCATGAACTTCCTGAACATGTCCTCCAACTTTGTCACTCTTGGTTCTCTCGGTTGATTATTCATCCCTGGTTGGTTATTCGGCAAAGTCCTTTGGTTCCATTGATTATTTTGCTAGTTTTGATTGCCCCAAGCCAGATTTGGATGATTTCTCCACCTCGGATTGTACGTGTTGGAGTACGGGTTGTTTGGTTGCCTCTGATTTCCTGCCAAGTAGTTCACTTGCTCCGTTAATGAAGATGACGAAGCAAATGTGTTCCCCACTTGACACTTGCTGCTCACATGGTTTCCTGCACAAAAATCACAAGTTAGTTGAGGTGATTGAATAGAGCTTACCTGCATACTTCCCAACTGTTTCTGAAGTGCCGTGAGTTAGGCTGAGATGGCTGTGAAGGCATCAACTTCATGAAGACCCGTAGATTTTCTTGGTATTACTCTCTCATTTGGTCTTTGATAGTTGTTGCTTGCCAAAACCTCAAGCAACTCATAAGCCTCCTCTAGTGTCTTATTCTGCAAAGCTCCTCCCGATCTTGCATCCATCATGGTTTGCACGTTACCCATCGGTCCATTGTAGAATGTTTGGACTTGAAACCAAACTGGCAACCCATGGTGTGGACATTTCCTCATCAATTCCTTGTACCTCTCCCAAGCCTCATACAATGACTCGGATTCCTCTTGTAGAAATGATGTGATATCATTTCTCAGTTTTGCTGATTTTGCTGGAGGAAAGAACTTAGTGAGGAACTTTTGTGCTAGATCATTCCAAGTTGTGATAGCCCCTGCTAGCAGTGCCATTAACCACCCCTTAGCTTTATCCCCCAATAAGAATGGGAATAACCGCAACCTAATGGCGTCATCTGACACTCCATTCGACTTGAAGGTGTCACAAATTTCCAAGAAGTTCGCAATATGCTGATTCGAATCTTCCTTCAAATCACCATTAAACCTTACCGACTGCTAGATCATCTAAATGATTGCTGGCTTAATCTCAAAGTTCTTGGCTTGGACCGTAGGCCTAGTAATACTCGACCCACTTCAATTAACCATGGGAACTGAGAATTCTCTCAGTGTCCTGTTTTCTGGTTCTACCATTTCAACAACTATTTCTTCTATTTCTACCACTATGTCCTCTCTTTCTCTTCTCTCTCTGTTAAGTCGTCTGGCGGTTCTCTCAATCTCAAGATCAACAGGAACCACTGGCTGACGTCTCGCTCTTCGCATAAACTACACAAAATAAAAAAAAAAAAATGAGATCACAAACCAACTGAAAATTTAAAACAAAAATTAAAACTTCAATCTAGCTAACTATAGAAAAACTCAATGTTTACTTAAAATTCAATCCCCGACAACGGCGCCAAAAACTTGGTGCGTGTTTCCTACAACATGCAATATATAGCAAGTATACTAATCCCACAAGTAATATAATGATGAGTGAGTATCGTTCCCATGAGGATTGTTGCTAAGCACTAAGTTCTCTACCATTTTCAAGTTGAAGAAATCGAATTCTTTTGGATTTAAGGGAGCAATTTAAACTAAAACAAAAAACAAAATTTACTAAATTAAAGTTAAACTATGAAAGCAAGGTTTAAAAACGGGATAAAATCAATTCAAACAAACGGGTAGGGTTTTGACTTCATTCGGACTCCATGGGTTAAACTTTAAGAATTAAACTAAAATTCATATTCTCATGCATTGATTGAAAATCGAATTCTTTAAAGTGTCCAACATACCTTCTCAGGCTATGTTGTCCTACTCTTCCCTATTAATCTTCCGCACCTAACAAAATGAAAGTTAATAAATCTAAGTTCATTAAGCATAAGAATTCTAGATTGATTTCATCGTTTCTTGAATCTATCTCTAGCATCCAATAATACAACGGTGATTACCCAAGAAGCTTAACATGAATTATCTCTCAATCTCATCATGTTCATCACATACAAACAATAAATACAGAATAATCACACAATCAAAGCAAAATCATATGAAATTAATAATCATCAACTTTCTAACCCATTAGAATCCGAACTACATCAAAACCCTAACCCAAAATAGGTTAGTTCATGGCTAAATCATTAAAACAATTAAAATAAACGAAAATACCAAAGTTCAACATAATGAAAATAAAAGAAAAGACAAGAAATCTCCCCAAATGACGAATCCACTGATTAAATCCCGAATCTTCACTCTCTTTTGATCTAAATTCGCTCAAAATGAATCTAAGAAAAATGTAAAATGCTCTAACCCTACTCCACGAACGCCCTTAACACAAAGACTAAGTATTTCTTTTATACCTCGCCCAAAATCTTAGAACTTGGCCTACAAACCAAACTGTGCGTTTTACAAAAAGTGCAGTACGCAGACTTCGCCACGGTGACAAAGGAGCTGAATCTGATGCGTCACTGGCCCATTTCGCCGCGGCGAAGTTTCCTGAAGAATTCTAAAATTCCAGGATTGCCCTCCGCTTGCTTCTGAGTCCAAAAATTCCAAATTTGCCTTTATAAGCTCAAAATTTCCATTTTAACCTATAACACAAAATGTAAAGAATTAAGTATCAATTCAGGCAAAAATTAAACTAAGAAGTACCTAAAATCCGACCTAAAAGCTTAAATAAACTCGTATAATCCTTGGATTATCAACTATACCCAAAAGAATATACCTACATGCACACTCCCTTCAGTGATCAGCCTAAGAAGAGGAAGATGAATTTGTACAGTCCATAAGAAGTGCATGTAGATGAGGACTGTACTCACTCACATGGCCAGGGTTCCTAATCCATGCCTCAACCGAGTCCGATCGGGAAAGAATAAGAAAGAAAGAAAGAAAGAAAAGAATAGAAAGAGAAGAATAAGAAAGAAAAGAAGAGGATAAGAAAGAAAAGAAAAGAAAAGAAAGAAGAGAAAAGAAGAAAAGAAAAAAAAAGAAAGAAAGAAGAGAAAAGAAAAAAAGAAAAAAAAGAATAGAATGAAAAGAAAAGAATAGAAAGAAATAAAGAAAAACATAATAAGAAATAAAGAAAAATGCACATCCTATGCATTATGCATTTGCATCATACCTATGCATGAAACCTTGCCTACTACCATGAGTAGTGAAAAGTGAGAAATTAGAAAAGAGAAAGAACAGAGAGAGCTAGAAATAGAGAAAGAACAAAGAGAGAACCAGGAAGAATAGAAAAGTGTGATGTAAGGAAAAAAATTCAGAATATGAACAACAGAGATAGAAGAATAGCATAACAGATTTACTTACTGAGCAACTAGTGCTCACCCGTTGTTTTCAAATGTTTTTGCAGGAAATAGGTGAGAAGCGGTCGGATGGAACGTCGAGAAGCAGAGGGGAATGGCACTACTGTCCACCGTATTTTAAGATTATGTATATGACTCTTTTGTAAAGAATTTAGTATATATAAGTAAAGAAATTTTTCGGGCCCACTATTTTGTACTTAAATATATATAAATATATATATATATATATATATTTTTATGATATATTTAGTGATTTCATATTATATTTCTCAAAGTATACTAGCTAGAAAGAGTTATTACAAGTTTATGGAGTATCTTATTTGTAGAAACATGCTAAGGTTGAATGTCAAACGATAACAAGCTAAATAAGATAATAAAATGGTGAGAACTTTAAAGCATGAATCCATCATAAAAGATATTAAGTCAAAAGTAAATTGAGCCTTCCATCCCATGGGATTAATCAAACCATCATTCGTCGTGGTCTCACTCGCCCCCGCGGGGAGCCAGTTCTATCTTTGGGATGTTAATGACCATTGGAGTTTTTCCTTAATGGTGATGGGCTATGACTTAACTAGGCGTCCTTTGTTGGATTTGCGTCTGTGAAGGGTTGATAAGTACAACTAGAGGCATGGTAAAGTAGTGCATATTTAAAATGCATGAGTGGGCATGCAGTGTCCAAACTCACCGATCCGAAAGTTACACTTGAGGCCAATGGTTAGTGCTTGTTGGATTGTGTAATTGTGTAATTGGTTTGTCTACAATACTTACATTTGAGTTTAATAAATTGGTGCTATTAAATGGTGTAAACCAGAGCTTGTGGCCTACCTACTCATCCTACTTTAGTCTACTTGCCCCTGCGAGAGGTCAAATTAGGAATGATGGGATTTCAGCCCACTAGGAAGACCAACGGGCCTTCTGAAGTTTAAAAATGAGGGCTATTAACTTGAATAAAAATAGTGGGAGTATATTAATTGATAAAAGGCCTTATTAATTACTAAAAGAATATTAACTCTGTAAAATTTGTACTTGTAGAAATCCATTTAATGGGTTGACGCCCATAGTGATCGATCATCAAAAGGAAACAGGCTGTATGGTTAGTAAATCTTGATGCCCATAGCAATCGATCGCTATGGGTTGACACATAGCGATCGATCATCAAAATTTCACCTTGATGTGTTGTAACTACAACATGCAATGTATAGCAAGTGCACTAGTTGCACAAAGTAATAAAGTGATAAGTGAAGTATCTTTCCCACAAGGATTGTTTGTCAAGTACTGATTTTCCTAGTTGTTATCAAGTTGGAGAAACTGAAAATGTTTGGATTTGCAGGATGAATTTAAGCTAAAGTGAAAAACAAAACTTACTACGTATTTAAAAAGCTAATTAATGACAACAAAACTAGTTTGAGAGAAAATATCAATTAAAGCAAACGGCTAGGGTTTTGGCTTCATTAGGATTCTATGAATTAATCTACGACTTATGCTACCTCTACACTCACATGCACGGATTATAAATCGAACTCCCTAATGTGTAAAACATATCTTCTTAGGCTATGTTTTCCTACTTTTCCCTATTAAGCTTCCACACCCAACAATTTGAAGATTAATAGATCAAAGTTTGTTAGGCTAATGGAATTCTAAATTGATTTCATTGATTCTCAAACCTATCTCTAGCGTTCGATACAACAATGGTGATTACCCTAAGAAGCTCATACATGATTCATTTCTCAATCTCATCATGTTCAACAAATAAATTCAATAAAACCAAGAATAATAACACAACCCATGCAATAGAATGTGAAAGCAACAATAATCTACTGATTAAACATAAAAATCCTAATTACATCAAAACCCTAACCCAAGGTGAGTTAGTTCATATTGAAATTAACACAAATAGAAGTGAAAACAGTAAACAATATATCCAACATATTGAAATAAAGAAAAGAGAACAAAGATCTTCCCTATTTAAAGAATCCAAGAAGTTCAATCTCAAATCTCTTCTTCTTCTCTCCCAAAATGTCGAACGCCCCTAAAAATGGCTAAGTTTTTCTTATATAGTCGGTCCAAAAACCTAAAAACTTTTCTAAAGTAAAACTATGCATTTTGATAAAAACTGGAAATCATAGACTTCGTCACGGCGAAGAATAAACTTCACTGTGGCAACCAATTTCCGAGAGTTCATCGCCACGGTGAACTTTCTGAACCATTCTTGAAATTATGAAATTGCCCTTCGCTTGCTTCCTTGCTTGAATCTTCAATCTTTGGTGCTCTCCAATAGGAATAAGCTTCATAGTGCTTCAAATCCGTGTTAGAATTTCCCCGAATCCTGAGATTCGCTTGCTTCTAGGTCCAAAAACTCAATTTCGCTCTTTATTTGCTCAAAGTGCACGTTTTGCCCTGAAACATAAAACATATGAAATTAGGTTGCAATTCAGGCAAAAACGACATAAGAAGTGTCCAAAATCCGGCCAAAAAGCCTCAATAAAACAGTATAATCCTCGGATTATCAAATACCCCTAAACTTAAGACATGCTCGTCCCTGAGCATCAGGTACAAAACACGACTAAAAGAAAAACAACTAACAAAAAAAAACAGAACAACAAAATTGAAAATGAAATGAGAAAAATTTGACTCAAACTCAAACACAAAGAACTGTCTAGAATTTATACAAGTCTCAAAAATTGTTGAAAAATTATTACTGGAAAATGCTCAACACTACAAGAAGTTATAAGTTGAATTAACTATCTTTCTCTATTGGTCCCCTGAGTAGGTAATCCCCACTTCAGTCCACCTTCCGACTTCGCGGATTATTTTATGCAGAAATGTGAAGTTTATCAAATGGTGGTAGACTTTATATGCCTAAGTATCGAACTACTCTCCACTAATGAAGATTCGACATCACTAAGGATCAAAAGGTCTTTACAGGCTTGTAACGTTAGGCTCGGTTAGTTGGCTTCAAAGAAAATGATAGGATAAACAAAGTAAGGGAACTTGGTTTTCCTCATGCAAACACTAAGAGCTACATCAATCTCCTCTTTCTTTCTCAACCACCAATGAAAGTGTCAACCGTTTTACAACCCTCAAACTTATGCATTTCTTATTTTTGATTTTGAGTTGAACAAAAGAAATTCTTTTTTTTTTTTTTTTTTTTTTTTTTTTTTACAATTATAAATATGTACAATAACATTTAGGTCTATCGCCCCTTCTTCCTACCCTTTTTACAACCCCCAAACTTAAAATTTTGGTCCATCACTTATTCAAACACATCTCAAAGCTCTTTTGTGTCATACATTAGATCCATAATTCTCCTAAAGGGTATGATAAAGTGTTTAGGGTATAGGGATTGGACAATTTTTTTTGTTTGCAAGAAAAATAAGGCAATGATAATCTCATAAGGCTCAAATGGGTGACTAGGGAAAGATTCATTCATGGGTCGGCTAGAAAAGCTTAAACGTTTTGAAAAAAAATGCCTAAATCATTTCCTCAACAATGTCTAATCCTAGAATTTCGCCTCAAGCACCTCTTAACTAGGTTCTAGAGTCCACCAACATTATTAAGACTTTACCTAACCACATAAAATGAATCTAAGCATGCCGAAAAAAAAAGAATATAGTCGTTGAACCACTCAACAAACCTCAAGCTAAATCAAGTCAACCAACCTAAACATGAAGCAATGCTTAACATTTTCCATAAATAAAATACCAACAATCCTATTCTCGTCATAGACTTATGCAATTTATCAAAGGCACATCAACACAAAACATAAAACAACCGAACACAAATAAAAATTTCAAATTTTCCTACCCCCAAACTTAAAATGACATTGTCCCCAATGTCACATCATGCACAACCCAAGAATAGAAAAACAAAATGAAAAAGGTACGAGATAGTTCCCTGATTAATCTGTGAAGTCTGATTTTCATTCAACAGCATGCACACCCATTCCCTGGCTTTTGCATCATCATCATCTGTAAAACATATGAAATTCTGTGATGTCCATTGTGTTAGAAATTTCACTAACTAATATGAAAATATTACAACCTATTCTTGCCCTTATAGACTAACTAGAAAATTTAACAACAATTAACAATCTAAAAAGAAAAGAAAATTAGTTCCAATATACCAAACAAAAAAACAAGAACAAATGAAAACATAAAGTACAAAACAAATGCTCATGTTTCATTCTTCGTCTTCCTCCTCGCCTTCGGTGGCATCATCTTCTTCCTTGGAATCCTCTTCTTCCTCTTCTTGCCAGTCTTCCCATTGGAAGTTCGAAACATCAACGCCCAGATTGGTGCAGCAGCTGTGTTACATATCGTACAGCATTTGGGTCTACTCTGCCATCCAATCTTGATGTCGTTCCATCTGGTTCACCTTCTCCAAAATTTGCTGCAGCAGCTCCTTTGCCGAGGATGTGGAACTGGATGATATGGCAACTTTTGTGGTTCTTTGTCTTTTCGTTATGGATCTGGGTCCTTCTTTGGGAGGACCCCAAGTAGCTTGTTATAGTAGTTGGTGTCAAGGAGTGGGGCAGGATGGATAAGTGGTTCATCATTTGCCTTCTTGACTCCTACTCGAGTGCATAGCTTAGTGATGAGATGTGGGAAGGCGAAGCTCCCTCGCCCTAGTTTGGCTGCATGCTGTATACTCGCCATGATAATATTCCCCACATCCATTTTCTTTCTGGTGGCAATGGAATAAAGCAACACTGCCCACTCAAAAGTCACTATACTATAATCTGTCTCCGGAACCATCCTTGTACACACAAAGTACTAACACAATTGAGCTATAGGAATTAAATTCGTTCCCTTAATGCTTTTTCTCCCCTTCTTCGAAATCTCCCAAAGGGTATCCGGCTTTGCTATGACCTTAAGAATCCCATCCTCCTTAAATTATCTCTTCCTAAATTCCTGATGCTCATCACGATTAATTGGAGTCAGTTTGTAGAATTCATTGATAACCTTCGCATCGATTGGCACATGAATACCTCTCACATAAGCATGCCCAGGATCACACTCAAGGAAGTTGGCATAAAACTCTCTCACTATGGGCTCTATGGCTAAATGTTCGGGTTCACTCATGAAGAAATCCCAATTTCTCCCCCGACTCCAAGCTTCATAACGCTGTCGAGCCTTCTCATTAACAAACCTATTGTCGACTTGTTTCCCTTTATCCCTAGAAGGCACTTTGAGCGACATTTTTGGTTTTCACTGTGATTACACAAATCTACCCCCAAACTAAATTTTCAACCCGACAAGTCAACGCTAAAGCACTCTTGCTACTAACCACAATCACTCCTAAATGCACACCAAAGTTTCAAAAATTACACCTACACCCCCAAATTCACTACCTTTCCAAACTCAATCAAAACATTTCCAAATCGAAAACCCAACTTCCTTAACACCACACAAATCAAAATCCACACTTCTTGACTCAAAATAAACGCACAAACTTCACAAAAATCCACAACTCAACACATCCAATCAATATCTCAAAATTAAAGCACTAACAATCGAAATTGATCAAATTTAAGGTTGGATAACTCGAAATCTTACCAATCCCACAATGAATGCACCACCAATCCCACCAATTTCGGCCCAGATTGCAAGATTCCCATTTTTTGAAAACCTAGGGTTTCTAAATTTTGTTAGGAAACGATCCAGTTACGCAGTGGAAAAACAAAAATATTTACAACAAGGGATCGTTCCTTAGAACCAAGATCAGGGTACAAATTTACAGTTTATTCAATAAATAAGAATCTGCAGATTTTCAGTTTAAAGTTTAAGAAATCATACGCTTGTTTGGAGGCTCCTCCAACTTGTCTTTGAACATATTTCGCTACTGACCCAAGTGTAGGATCGAACCAGTGTAGTCCACACGAAGATAACCTCAAGGAACTAAAAAGGGATTTGCTAGATACTCTTTAGCCTTTAAGAACAAAGAAGAAATCAAAGTGTATTTAATTTTTAGCAAAAGCAAAACTGGCGTGAGAAGAGAAAAGGGGTTGGAAAATCTTTCTTTCAATGATTGAATGAGTTAATTAAATATTTCACAAAGTGTGCACTTATATAGGGCACACTATACCCTATTCCATCATGGAATGGGCTTGGGCTCCAACCCAAACACCCGTTGTATCCAAACATCCCCTTTAAGATATTTTAATTTTAATTTATCATTATCTCAATTAAATACAATTAATATATATTTACAATATATATATTTAACAATAATGATAATTTATTTAAATATATGCGAACACATATTTAAACGTAATCTCACTTATTTAATTTTAATATCAAATTAAATAAAGGCTACGACCTCAGCAAATTTAATTGCACTTTGAAATTACCAAAATACCCTTTCACCTAAAAAGACGAAAACGCCCTTCTTCTAAGTTGGCTCTTAAATTATCTTCTATGTGTGTGACCCATAGGCTCCTCATCATACCGGTAGTGTGTAGTATCACGATTAACACCAATTAATCGTCTCACTACACATAGACTAAGATTGGCCCCTAGCAAGGCATCAGCGAAGCAGCTACCTGTCAATGATATCGTTACCGTATAATCCAATCCTTTCATCATCCGTTATCTCGATGAGACCGAGACATAGAAATAGTGTCAACCTTCGGTTACTCTCTGTATTGTGTATTCAGTTACTAGACCAATGACCTGCATTATAAACTAGATAGAGCAACAACTCAATCCCACAGTGGCCACAGTTTTAGTGTCATTGCCATTTACTGAATTATAACATGAGATAACTTCTCCCGTACCCGAGAGTGATGAATCCTCTGTCTATCCACTATAGTCTTGATACACTCCTTGATGCAGCCAATCACCACTGTATTGACAGCTCTGAACAGAATTGTGTTAGGCTAGTGTCAAACTACACCAATCGGTGCACAAGGAGCTCTGGTGATCTCAAGTCTAAGGATCACATGCACCACCATTCGTTAGAGGATTTGTTCCATAGACACTGGGTTACCATCCATAAGGAATCCTCTGGTGAGTTAGTCCAGTGAACTTGCCTACAACAAGCACCCATGTATTGCACCATGTTGTCACCAAACAACCTTGACAAGTGAGATTAGTCATTGCCTTTCGACAGGGTCATTCAACACTATGATAGCCTTACCGTATTATCTGTGCCCTTACTTCAGAATAATACTGGGGCTACAGATGTTTTTAGAATGGCAACTATATGTGCTTATAGGGATCTCACTATCAAGATTTGAAACACTTGATACCCTCGTCATGGTTCTGCCATTCTAAGGACATATATCAATACATACAATGATGATTTACGTGATATAGTATAAAATGCCTTTTATTTATCAATGAACATTATTACAAAGAGTCAATTCTACAACAATTGATTGGCTCTAGGGCATCTGCTCTAACAATCTCCCACTTGCACTATAGCCAATCATTCGTGTATTTAAACCAAATGATCTCAAATGCCTTTCATGCTTCTACTCGACAGAGGCTTTGTCAATGGATCTGCGAGATTGTTGTCAGTATGCATTTTATTGATCTACATATCTGTCCTCTCAACTATCTCTCTGATGAGATGGAATCATCTAAGTATGCGTGTGGACTTCTGATGAGACCGTGGTTCCCTAGCTTGAGCAATTGCTCCATTGTTGTCACAATAGATGTCTATAGGATCAACAATTGTGGGAGCCACACCAAGTTTAGTAACGAACTTCTTAATCCAGACTGCCTCCTTGGTTGCATCTGTTAATGCAATATACTTAGCCTCCATTGTAGAGTCTGCTATAGTGCTTTGCTTGGAGATCTTCCAGCTCACTACACCCCCATTGAAACAAAATACAAACCCTGATTGCGATCGATAATCATCTTTGTCCATTTGGAAACTAGCATCATTGTATCCTCTTACAGTGAGCTCATCTTCCCCTCCATAAACCAAGAATATATCCGTAGTCCTCTTCAGGTACTTAGGAATATTCTTGACATCCATCCAGTGATGTTCACCTAGATCCGATTGATATCTAATACAAGTGCTCAAAGCACATGAGACATCAATCCGAGTACATAGCATGGCATACATGATGGATCCAATTGTTGATGCATATGAGATCCTCTTCATCCTATCTCTCTCATCTTGTGTTCTAGGACACAATTCCTTAGAGAGATAAACACCATGTGACATTGGAAGAAATCCTTTCTTGGATTCTTCCATACTGAATCTTTTCAGTATTTTGTCAGTATATGCACTCTCACTTAGGCCAATCACCCTACATGACCTATCACAATAGATCTTTATTCCAAGGATGTAGGCTGCTTCCCCTAAGTCCTTCATGGAGAAGCACTTGGATAACCAAGTCTTTACCGACTGCAAATTTGGTATATCATTCCCGATCAGAAGTATGTCATCAGCATACAGCATTAGGAATGCCACTGTGCTCCCAATCACTTTCTTATAAACACAGGCTCATCTTCGTTCTTGATAAAACTGAATTCTTTAGCAGCTTCATCAAAATGAATGTTCCAGCTCCTTGAAGCTTGCTTGAGTCCACATATGGATCTCTGCAACTTACATACCCTATTAGCTTGCCTATCAAGAACGAAACCATCGGGTTGTGTCATATACACATCCTCTTCAAGGTTTCCATTTAGGAAAGCTATTTTGACATCCATTTGCCAAATCTCATAGTCATGATATGCAGCAATCGCGAGCATAATCTGGATTGATTTAATCATGGCAACCAGTGAAAAGGTTTCTTCATAGTCAAGTCCATTAATTTGTTTGAAACCTTTGGCAACCAGTCGTGCCTTATAAATATGCACCTTGCCATCCATGTCAGTCTTCTTCTTGAAGACCCATTTACACCCTATGGGTTTTACCCTTTGAGGTGGTTCCACTAAAGACCATACTTGGTTCTGGTACCTGGAGTCCATCTCAGATTGCATGGCTTTAAGCCATTTAACGGAATTTGGATCCGATATAGCATATTCGTAGGTTTTAGGTTCATCATCTTGGTAGACTGGTACGTCACCATGTTGAGTCACGAGATAACCGTATCTCTCGGGCTCATGGCGTACTCTCCTAGATCTACGTAGCTCTTGTCCACTTGAGGTGGTTCACTTTGATCCACAAGTTATGGAGTAACCTCCTCTTGATGTTCAACCACATTCTGTGGCACATCATCCCGTCCTTCGTCTAGTATATTGTGTGGTTCTACAACTTCATTGAGTTCTACTTTTCTCCCACTAGTACTTCTTAGAAAAAATTCCTTTTCTAGGAAGACACAAGAACGAGTGATAAAAATTTTGCACTCTTCTAGGTGGTAGAAATAGTATCCTTTGGATACCCCACAAATATACATTTATAGGATTTTGGGCCCAGCTTGTTCAATTAATTTCTTAACATAAGCTTCGCAACCCCAAATCCTTAGGTAAGACAAGCTGGGCTTTCGCCCAGTCCATAGCTCATATGGAGTCTTATCTACAGACTTTGACGGCACATGGTTTAAAACGTGAGTCGCAGTTTCTAGAGCATAACCCCAGAATGATGCAAGTAAATCACTTAAACTCATCATGGACCTAACCATATTAGGTAAGGTCCTATTCGTCATTTCAGACACTCTATTGTGTTGGGGTGTATACGGAGGGGTGAGTTGTGATACTATCCCAAATTCCTTCAAGTATTCATAAAACCCTAGGCTTAAGTATTCACCTTCTCGATCCGACCAAAGAGCTTTAATGCTCTTGCCCAACATATTTTGTACTTCATTCCTAAATTCCTTGAATTTATCAAAGGCTTCAGGTTTATGTCTCATAAGGTAGACATAACCATATCTACTAAAATCATCAGTAAATGTGATGAAGTATGAATATCCACCTCTGGCCTCAACTGTTAGTGGACCACATACATCACTATGGATGATGCCTAACAGCTCAGTAGCCCTTTCACCTTGTCCTGTGAAAGGAGACTTGGTCATCTTGCCTAACAGGCATGACTCGCATACCTCAAATGACTGAAAGTCAAAGGGGTCCAAAACTCCATCCCTTTGAAGTTTTGCAATACGGGTCTTATTAACATGACCCAATCTACAATGCCAGAGGTATGTCTGGTTTTGATCGCTATGTTTAGCTTTCTTGGTTTCAACATTGAGAATATCTTTATTGTTTAAATCAAAAACATATAATCCATTATATAACCTTGCAATTCCAAATAGAATACCATTCAAACTAAGGGAAAACAATCCATTAGATATGTCAAAATGATACCCCATATTATCCAAAGCGGATACTGAAATAATATTTCTTGAAATAGAAGGTACGTGATAACAATTATGTAGTTCCAATGACAAGCCCGTAGGCAAACATAAACAGTAAGTCCCTATAGCTAATGTAACCACATGTGCTCAATTTCCAACTCATAGGTCCACGTCTTCCTTGGCGAGCAATCTACTCTGCCTTAGTCCCTGCACATCAGTACAAGTGTGAGTACCACATCCTGTGTCAATGACCCAAGATGTTGAGGGAGAAAAGTTAATCTCAATCATAAACATACCTGAAGTCGTAGCATCTGACTTCTTCTTCCTTGCGAGGAAAGCCTTGCAGTGTTTCCTCCAGTGGCCAGGCTTGCCATAATAGAAGCATACTACTTTGCCCTTCCCTATGCCACTCTCAGGCCCAATAGCAACCTGTCCTTTGGGCTTGGGTTTTGCCTTGGCCTTACCCTTGCCATTACCATTTCCTTTACTGGCAACAACCAGTAAGATAGGCTTGGACTTCTTCAAGTCCTGCTCTACAGTCCTCAGCATGTTCAAAAGTTCCGACAGGGTTTTCACCATCGTGTTCATATTGAAATTCATTATGAACGGTGCTTAAGAGTCAGGCAAGGATTGCAGAATTAAATCCATTTGTAATTCTGCATCCAACTCAAATCCAAAAGTCTTAAGCCTTTCAATGTACTCAATCATCTTGAGCACATGAGGACCAACTTGGGCTCCCTCAATCAAACAACTCCCAAACAGTGCTTTTGACACCTTGTACCTCTCATGTCAAGCATTCCTTTCGAAAAGCTCCTTGAGGTGTAGAATGATGTCAGTAGCATCCATATTCTCACACTGCTTTTGCAGCACTGGTGTCATTGATGCTAACATCAAGCATTGAATGCCATCAACGTCATCAAAGAACTTTTGATAAGTATCTTTTACTTCCTGAATGGCATCAGGATCAGGCTTAGCCATGTATGGCTTTTCAAGGATATAAAATTTCTTTTCAAACTTGCGTATAATCCGAAGATTACGATACCAGTCCGAGAAATTGGATCCATCCAACCTGTTTTCTTTCTCAATTATCGGTCGCAGGTTCATAATGCCCATTTTGGTGAATCTACAATTACAGAAAAGATAAAGTCATTATAAAGCTCATTATTATTTAATATGGTCTTTTATTAAACAATGCTCCCACTATTTTCCTCAAGTCAATATCCTTCACTATTAACTCGGGAAAGCTCGTTGGCTTTCTTTGTGGATTAAGATCCCATCCGGCCTATTTTAAACCTTCGCTTTGGTGAACAAGCCAAAATGAGTTGATTAGGTAGGCCAACAAACTTAATCCGCACTAGTTGATAGCTCCTACTATCAACCTCAAATGTGAAGAAGCTAACGAGCCAATCACGCAATCCAATGGGCCCAACCATTGTCCTCAAGTGTGATTCTCGGTATCAGTAGAGTGGACACTACATGCCACCACATACAAATAATATGTGTACTTCTCTACTAAGCCTATGACGCGTTTATCAACCTTTGCTTTCGCGAATAAGCAAAACCGTCATTTTAAGTCGACCCATCACCATTAAGGAAAACTCCAATGAATTTTAACCTCCCATTGGTAGAAGTGTACCCTTCGCTTTGACGAACAAGGTTTCGACAAACAGTGGTTTGATTAAAACCATGGTGATGGAAGACATACGTGACTTAATATACTTTAATTGATGGTTTATTATTTAATGTCTCATCAGTTTATTATCTTCATTAGAATGACATTGTTTGCCATGTTATTGATCATTCAACCTTAGCATGCATTCTAAACAAAATATTAAAACTTACCGGTACATGGCCAACTAAAACTGATTTCCTTGAGCCTAGAGGAATCGGTAGGTCACCTAGGGGTCCTGTAATAAAAACTTGAGTCTTCAAGTATGATCGTCTCTTCCTTTGCTCTGCTTCAAGTGCATTACAAAAACATCATACTAAATTTACAATAAAATTAATCTTAAAGTAATTTTACATCAATAAATTTAGAAACCTCGATTTACATTCGAGGGGAATGAGATGAGAAGAGAATGTACATCAAGAAGGGGAAGGAAGGTAGGACATGCATGCCCTATTTTTTAAAACTTACAACCATACATACCCAAAAATAATTTAAAACATTCACCATAGGTCATAGGGCTCATGTACCGAGCACCATGCAATATACAAACTACATAGAATACATTTAAAAAACAATCAATTTTTGAATTGGGTGGGTTTATTAATTAATTACCCTTTTATATGTGCAGAATGGTTATTGGCTTTTTAGGTTATTAAAAACTGTAGTTTGGTCCCTTTGCAGAAAATATAGAATTAGGACAGCAATTGTGTCGCTGCGGCAAATAATTCCAGTAAGTACGTCGCCACGGCGAAGTCTGGAAATCCCAAAATGCACAGTTCGCATTTTTGCAGTTTTTCATGTAATAACACAAATCCAAATCAAATCAAACACACAAACATTCGACCAGGATACCAACCAACCAATATAACATTCATCAACACATTATTAAACCAATTTATCAATTGAATCATTCATTCAACAGTATATTTTTCAGATTTAACATAAACCAATTTATCAATTGAATCATTCATTCAACAGTATATTTTTCAGATTTAACAAAATAACATGCTTTCATGGCAGATTTTGTGCAGATTCATCAAAGAAACATGTTATCAATCAAATACATGTAATCAACCATTCATAAAAACTGTAAAATCTAGTACCCTAGGCTCTAATACCACTGTTAGGAAATGATCTAGTTACGCAGTGGAGAAACAAAAATATTTACAACAACGGATCGTTCCTTAGAACCAAGATCAGGGTACAAATTTATAGTTTATTCAATAAATAAGAATCTGCAGATGTTTAGTTTAAAGTTTAATAAATCATACGCTCATTTAGAGGCTCCTCCAACTTGTCTCTGAACGTATTTCGCTATCGACCCAAGTGTAGGATCGAACTGGTGTAGTCCACACGAACATAACCTCAAGGAACTAAAAATGGATTTGCTAGATCCTCTTTAGCCTTTAAGAACCAAGAAGAAATCAAAGTGTATCTGATTTTTAGCAAAAGCAAAACTGGCGTGAGAAGAGAAAAGGGGCTGGAAAATCTTTCTTTCAATGATTGATTGAGTTAGTTAAATATTTCACGAAGTGTGCACTTATAGAGTGCACACTATACCCTATTCCATCATGGAATGGGTTTGGGCTCCAACCCAAACACCCCTTGTACCCAAACATCCCCTTTAAGATATTTTAATTTTAATTTATCATTATCTCAATTAAATACAATTAACCCATAGGCTCCTCATCATACTGGTAGTGTGTAGTATCGCGATTAACACCAATTAATTGTCTCACTACACACAGACCAAGATTGGCCCCTAGTAAGGCATCATGGCCACCCGATAGATTCGGATTCAGCGAAGCAGCTACCTGTTAATGATATGGTTACCGTATAATCCAATCCTTTCATCATCCGTTATCTCGACGAGACTGAGGCATAGAAATAGTGTCAATCTTCGGTTACTCTCGATATTGTGTATTCAGTTACTAGACCAATGACTTGCATTATAAACTGGATAGAGCAACAACTCAATCCCACTGTGGCCATAGTTTCAGTGTCATTGCCATTTACTGAATTGCAACGTGAGATAACTTCTCCCGTACCCAAGAGTGATGAATCCTCTGTCTATCCATCATAGTCTTGATACACTCCTTGATGCAGCCAATCACCACCATATTGACAGCTCTGAACAAAATTGAGTTAGGCTAGTGTCAAACTACACCAATCGGTGCACAAGGCATTCTGGTGATCTCAAGTCTAAGGATCACATGCACCACCATTCGTTAGAGGATTTGTTCCATAAACACTAGGGTTACCATCCATATGGAATCCTCTAGTGGGTCAGTCTAGTGAACTTGCCTGCAGTAAGCACCCATGTGTTGCACTAGGTTGTAACCAAACAACCTTGACAAGTAAGATTAGTCATTGCCTTTCGACAAGGTCTTTCAACACTATGACAGCCTTACCGTATTATCTATGCCCTTACTTTAGAATAACACTAGGGCTATAGACGTTTCTAGAATGGCCACCATGTATGCTCATAGGGTTCTCACTATCAAGATTTGAAACACTTGATACCCTCGTCACAGTTCTACCATTCTAAGGACATATATCAATACATACAATGATGATTTACGCGATATAGTATAAAATGCCTTTTATTTATCAATGAATATTATTACAAATAGTTAATTCTACAATAATTGATTGGCTCTAGGGCATCTACTCTAACAATTTTTTCTTCAAAATTTCACGAAAATCCTTGCCAAAGTAAGTTGATTTAGTGTTTGCGAGGGTTAAGGAGTGGAGTATAGGGACGAAAATTCACTGGAGAATCTTTGGATTGAAGGTGGAGGTGTTTGGCTCTTGGGTGTGTTTTGAAACTTTTTGCAAAAAATGAAAAATGACTCAAGTATATATAGAATACAGACTTTGCCATGGCGAAGTTCTTCATTCAATTGGAAAACCCAATCGATGCTGCGGCAAAGAAAATTTCTTGCCGAGGAAAAAAAAATACAATGAAAACATCGTCGCTGTGAAATTTCCTTAGCACAATTCTGCAATACTGTTTATGTCATGGTGAAGAAAATTCCTCGCCGCGGCGAAAAATTCCAGAGAAAACAACGCCTCGGCAAAGAATGAACTTTGCCGTGGCAAAGTCTAGAACTTTTTGAATCCAATTTTGTAAACTGTACCTCGCAGCGACGAAAACTAGAAATTTCAACTTTTTCACCATAATTCGATCGTTCATCTGAAACATCCAAAAAACAACAGAAATCAAATTTATCCTAAATCATAAAACAACTAAAAAAATTCAAAAACAACAAACAAACAAACAAACAAATGAAAACACTTGGGTTGCCTCCCAAGAAGCGCTTGTTTGTAGTCGGAAGCTCGACTTTCTCAAGTCCTTCATCAATCCGGACTATCCAAATGCATCATCTCCTGAACATTGTCCTTGCACCGAAGCTTCAATTGTTGATGATTTTTGTCACATGGGACCTTTGTTGAGAGCTTAGCCACGCATTTCCATCCCCTGGTCCTTCCTTTTATGGTTCAAACATTCTCATCGACAGCTTTCCTCTTTCTTGACTTTCCATCAACCCTTTTGAACTGAGAAATCCATTCCTTGTGAAGACACGAGCTCGATTGTCACCCATCTCAGAATGGTGTGTAAACTTTTGGGTTATGGTCCTCATCCTCGATTTGCCTTAACTTAACCATGCATCCTTTAATTGGCGAATTAGGATTGTTAAGTTGGGCAGTTTTAATTTCTGACTGATCCACCGAGTCAATTTTAAAACAAAAATCTCGCTTCGATGGAACCTTCAGAGTCTCAAGGACATTGAATGTCACTTCCTCATCTTGCACTCTCATGATCAACTTCCCCTCTTGTACATCAATTAAAGCTCTTCCAGTAGCCAGAAATGGTCGTCCCAGGATGAGAGGAATCTCCTTGTCTTCTTCCCTATCCAACACAAAGAAATCTGCTGGAAAAATAAATTTGTCCACCTTAACTAGCACATCTTCAACAATGCCCCTCAGATGCTTTATGGATCTATTTGCAAGCTGCAAGTTGTCAGCTTCACTTCACCAATTCCTAGTTTCCTGAAAACATAAAAAAGCATAAGATTTATACTTGCACTGTAATGCCTGCTTTCTACTCGTATTCTCATAAAATATGCATAGTAAAATACATGTAAAATAGTATTAAAAAGTTGGGCCCAAATTTTTTTCTTTTATTAAATATATACATTCTTTCTACAAAAAGTTATATCATGTACAAAAGCATTAAAAACAAGGTGGACAGGGTAGCCATTTCCCTTCGCTTGCCGACGTCCATCCGACTGTGTCCTCATCTAGATCCTGTAAAACATGGAAAACAACAGGGTGAGCACAACTAATGCTCAGTAAATAAATCCTCTACCCATCTATCCTCGTAACTCTTTCTCTAATTCTTTCCTTACAATTCCTATTACTCTCTTTGCTTTCTCTATCGGTTTCTCTCTCTATGTTTCTCTTTCTTTTCTATTAACTCTCTCTCTAGCAAGTCACGGCCCCATCTGACAGGAGGCACAGTTGGGACTCACTCCCACTCTCTGTGACTTTTACTCATTCTAGCCGATCGGACTCGGTTATGCATGGATTCGAAACCCTTGGTCATATGAGTACATAATCTCTCTCTTGGGTAAACTTGGGTATAGCCCTCATCCACATGCACTCTCACGGGCTACACCACTTCTCTCTTATACTCATGCCGCTCTCTCAACTCGGCGTACATGCGGGAATACTCTACCCATTACTCACGGGTTTCCCATCGCACAAGCTACTTTATTCTCTTATCTAGCACTACTTTCTCTTTATTCTCTAGTGGTCATTCTCTTTCTTTCTCTCTACTCTTAGAGTAGTTTAAACTCAATTTCTCTACTTTCTCTTTCTAATGCATAATTAATGGATGATTAATGCATATAGATAACTCATCATAATTAATGCATGATTAATGCATAACTCATGCTCATTAATGCACTTATGAGAGGCAATTATGCTATGTAGCAAAAATTAAGGCTTTCTACTCTTACTCATGCTTCTCTTGAGCATTTCCTCATAAAACTCATGTGCATATAAATCTCTACTTTAACTATAACTTTTCTCTTTTCTTTAATCATCCAAAATGGGAGAAAGGCTCCCTTATACTCTCTAATTTCCCTGTCAAAGGAAAACACTTCTATAAATTTGCTCAAAACTTCATTCCACTTCAATCAAACTCAACCCAACATCAAGCAACCTCCATACTTCTACATCCATCTCAACAAATATAAAACATACATATACATACAAAATCTCTACTCAATTAAATTCTCAAATCTCAACTTAGTTAGGATTTACTTACCTTGTGAGGAAATAGCTTCTCTAATACTTCTCCTTTCCTTTGGTAGCTTGATTTCTCTCTACAACTTTAAATAACAACCACAACATAAGACCTTAACCAAAACATAATAAAACTCTCATCTAAAGCAAGAATCCTTACTATAGGATGCTTTAGATTAAAACTCTACTAAAAATTACTCAAAAAGGTCTTTAGAAATCCTTGGAAGATTGAAGGAAATTTGAGAAGAAGTAGAGAATGGAAGAGGCGGTGGAAATGGATGAAATGAAGGATTCTCTACACTTAACCCTTTTTAGCTCAACTTATACACAAGCATTCCCATTTTGCCCTTACTCTTTCTTGGAAATTCCATCCACATCCTTTGATTCCTTGCAAAATATTTTCCATGAAATTTCCTTACATTTTACTCCCCACGTTTCCTGCTAATTAGGGGTAGAATGGTCAAATTACCCTTAAGGAAAAAAATCTAAAACTTAAAAAAACTTTTCAGTCGACCCGTCGTCGCGGCGAAACACTCCAGCAGCGACTCCGTGGGCTGCAGCACCTTTTTGCTGCGGTGAAGATTCTTCTTCGCCCCGGCGAAGTCTATAACACAACATTTCGCCAAGTCTTCATAATTTTCAGGGCAAACACTCAACCAACTCAACATACAAACTCAATTAAAACTAAACCAATACACATGTAAGCAATACAGCAAATCTTGAGTACATACCTCAAGTGGGGCTTTACATGCACCCAGATCACACAAAACTTTATCAAATGTAATGTTTCCTATAACACAAGGGATAGTGAAACTCCTTGGATCCTTGAGTTTCGGTGGCAACTTCTTCTGTAGAATGGTACTACATTCCTCCGTAAGCATTCATGTTTCCTCCTCTTCCAACTTCTTTTTGTTTGACAGAATTTCCTTGAGAAATTTTGTGTGGCTCGGCATCTAAAAAAGGCATCTGCAAAAGGAATGTTAATATGTATTTTTTTAAATACATCAAGAAATTTAGTGAACTGCTTATCCTGTTTTTCCTTTCTAAGCCTCTAAGGAAAAGGCACTGGAGGAATGTCATGTGCCAACTCTTGTGGTATCTCGGGAAATGGTAATTTTTCTTTCTTTTGCCTTTGCCTCTCTTCTTGCTTTGGTTCCTCTTCCCTATGGCTGGTTGGTTTCTCTTCAGTATTGATTTCTTTGTCAACTTCCTCATCAGAATCTTCCTTGTCTTTTGGTGGGCTTTCTTCTTTCCCTATTTTCTCAACCTCTTCCAAGACTATTCCACTTCTCAAAGTTATTGCATTCACTTGTTCTTGTGGATTTATCACTGTGTTGCTCAGTAGGGAACCTTGTGGTCTCTCATTCAGCTTATCGGCCAATTGACCCACTTGTACCTCCAAGTTTCGAATGGATGCGCCTTGGTTTCTGAAATTCGCCCTCATCTCATTCATGAAACCCGTGGTCTCTTGCATGAATTTTTTGAACATATCCTCTAGTTTTGTCAATCTTTGCTCCCCTGGTTGATAATTCACCTCTGCTTGATTGTTTGGCATCGCTATTTGGTTCCATTGGTTGTTCTACTGATTCTATTGATTCTGATTGCTCAAGACAAGTTTGGATGATTCCTCCAACCAGGATTATACGTGTTGAAGAAAGGATTGCGCTGTTGCCTCTGATTTCCTGCCAAGTAGTTGACTTGTTTTAATGATGATGAAGCTGAAGCAAAAGTGTTTCCTACTTGGCATTCATTGCTCATGTGGTTACCTGCACAAAAATCACAAGTTAATTGATGTGCTTGAATAGAATTCACTTGCATACCTCCCAATTGCTTCTAAAGTGCTATAAGTTGAGCTGAAATGGTCGTGTATGCATCAACTTCATGAAGACTGATAGATTTCTGCGATTGCATCCTCTCATTCGGTCTTTGATAATTGTTGCTTGCCAGAACTTCAAGCAACTCATGAGCTTCTTTAGGTGTCTTGTTTTGCAATACTCCTCTTGATACTGCATCCACCATCATTTGCACATTAACCATCAATCCATTATAAAATGTTTGGACTTGCATCCATACTGGCAAACCATGGTGTGGACACCTCCTTAATAGTTCCTTGTATCTTTCCCAAGCTTCATATAGTGATTCTATCTCTTCCTGTAGAAACGATGCAATATCATTTCTCATCTTTGTAGATTTTACTAGAGGAAAGAATTTGGTCTGGAACTTCTGTGCTAATTCATTCCATGTTGTGATCGTTCCTGGTGGTAGTGCCATTAACCATCCCATTGCTTTATCCCTTAATGAAAAAGGGAACAATCTCAATCTTATGGTGTCATCTGACACTCAATTTGACTTGAAGGTATCACAGATCTCTAAAAAGTTTGCAATGTACAAATTTGGATCTTCTTTCAAATCTCCCTTAAATTGCACTGACTGTTGGACCATCTGGATTATTGCCGGCATTATTTCGAAGGTGTTGGCTTGTACTACTGGTCTAGTTATGCTTGAACCATTGCCATCAACCGTGGGAATTGAAAATTCCCTCACTGTTCTATTTTTCGCCATCTCAACAACTACCGCCTCTCGTTATCTTCTCTCTCTGTTAAGTCTTCTTGCGGTTCTTTCAATCTCTGGCTCAATAGGAACCACTGGCTGACGTCTAGCTCTTCGCATAAACTACACAAAATGAGAGAAAACATGAGATCACAAGCTAACAGAAAAGAACAACAAAAATTAAACTATAAAACAATTAAAACAAAAATTAAACTCTAATCTAGCTAACAAAAGAAAAGTTCAATGTTAACACAAAATTAATCCCCGGCAACAGCGCCAAAAACTTGATGCATTGTAACTACAACATGCAATGTATAGCAAGTGCACTACTCATACAAAGTAATAAAGTGATAAGTGAAGTATCGTTCCCACGAGGATTGTTTGTTAAACACTGATTTTCCTAGTTGTTATCAAGTTGGAGAAACCAAAAATGTTTGGATTTGCGAGATGAATTTAAGCTAAAGTGAAAAACAAAACTTACTACATATTTAAAAGGCTAATTAATGACAGCAAAACTAGTTTGAGAGAAAATATCAGTTAAAGCAAGCGGTTAGGGTTTTGGCTTTATTAGGATTCTATGAATTAATCTACGACTTATGCTACCTCTACACTCACATGCACGGATTATAAATCAAACTCCCTAATGTGAAAAACATACCTTCTCAGGCTATGTTTTCCTACTTTTCCCTATTAAGCTTCCGCACCTAACAATTTGAAGATTAATAGATCAAAGTTGGTTAGGCTAATGGAATTCTAAATTGATTTCATTGATTTTCAAACCTATCTCTAGCATTCGATACAACAATGGTGATTACCCTAAGAAGCTCATACATGATTCATTTCTCAATCTCATCATGTTCAACAAATAAATTCAATAAAACCAAGAATAATAACACAACCCATGCAATAGAATGTGAAAGCAACAATAATCTACTGATTAAACATAAAAATCCTAATTACATCAAAACCCTAACCCAAGGTGAGTTAGTTCATATTGAAATTAACACAAATAGAAGTGAAAACAGTAAACAATATATCCAACATATTGAAATAAAGAAAAGAGAACAAAGATCTTCCCTATTTAAAGAATCCAAGAAGTTCAATCTCAAATCTCTTCTTCTTCTCTCCCAAAATGTCGAACTCCCCTAAAAATGGCTAAGTTTTTCTTATATAGTCGGTCCAAAAACCTAAAAACTTTTCTAAAATAAAACTGTGCGTTTTGATAAAAACTGGAAATCGCAGACTTCGTCGCGACGAAGAATAAACTTCGCTGTGGCAATGAATTCCCGACAGTTCATCGCCGCGGTGAATAAAGAACTTCGCCATGACGACCTTTCTGAACCATTCTTGAAATTAAGGAATTGCCCTCCACTTGCTTCCTTGCTTGAATCTTCAATCTTTGGTGCTGTCCAATAGGAATAACTTCATAGTGCTTAAAATCCGCGTCAGAATTTTCCCGAATCTTGAGATTTGTTTGCTTTTGGGTCCAGAAACTCAATTCCGCTCTTTATTTGCTCAAAGTGCAGGTTTTAGCCTAAAACATAAAACATATGAAATTAGGTTACAATTTAGGCAAAAACGACATAAGAAGTATCCAAAATCCGGCCAAAAAGCCTCAATAAAACAATATAATCCTCAGATTATCAGTAAAGTAGTGCATATTTAAAATGCATGAGTGGGCATGTAGTGTTCAAACTCACCGATCCGATAGTTACAGTTGAGGCCAATGGTTGTTGCTCATTGGATTATGTAATTGGTTTGTCTATAATACTTACGTTTGAGTTTAATAAATTGGTGCTATTAAATGGTGTAAGCTAGAGCTTGTGGCCTACCTACTGATCCCACTTTGGTCTACTTGCTCCTGCAAGAGGTCAAATTAGGAATGATGGGATTTCGACCCACTAGGAAGACCAACGGGCCTTCTAAAGTTTAAAAATGAAGGCTAATAACTTGAATAAAAATAGTGGGAGTATATCAATTAATAAAAGGCCTTATTAATTAATAAAAGAATATTAACTCTGTAAAATTTGTACTTGTAGAAGTCCATTTAATGGGTTGACGCCCATAGCGATCGATCATCAAAAGGAAACAAGCGGTATGGTTAGTAAATCTATGGAGATGTATTGATATCTTTAAATTACACTAGGAATCTATAAGAAAATTATACCTTGGGGCAAGCTCGACCTCAAGAGTAAGGTGATGACATCACCTAGGAATAACAAGATGGATAAGGGTGCCAAAGTTGGTCCTCATGTACTCAACATGATTGGGTATATCAAAAGATTTGAGACATTGGGTTCTGGTTTAGACAATAACTTAGCAATTGACTTAGTCCTTACTAGATTCTCAGTTCATATATAACATGAGCATGAATGAGAGATCCCTCCCTGAGCACGTTTAAGGACTGTAAGAGCAAAAGGTCAAAGCCAGTAGTGATAGTAGTCGCTAAAACTTATTAAGGGGCGAACAAGAGTAAGGGTGAGGCTAACACCAAAACCAAGCTCAAATACAAAACCTTAGGATACTCTTAAGTCTGTATGCAAAGATGGAAAGGTTGTCTGCTTCCATTATGGCAAGCCTGGCCATTGGAAGAAACATTGCAAGGCCTTCCTAGCAAGCAAGGAGAAGAAGAAGCCTACATCTTCTTCTAAAGGTATGTACATGATTGAAATCAATGTATCTCCTGTTACATCTAGGGTTATTGACATAGGATGTGGTCTCATATTTGCACTTCTGTGCAGGGACTACGACAAAGTAGACTTTTCTGTCGATGAGAGGTGGACCTACGAGTTAGGAATGGAGCACGCAAACTACATTAGTTGTAGGGGATTATTATTTAAATCTGCCTTCGGGCCTTGTGTTGGAACTTGTGAATTGTTTTTATGTTCCTTCAATTTCAAAGAATATTATTTCTGTGTCTGCTTTGGACAACATTGTTAGTAAAACGATCCAGTAATGCAATGGAAAAACAAAACATTTACAACATGGATTGTTACTTAGAACTAAGATCTAGGTACAAAATTACAGTTTATATATATTAGATAAGAATCTGCAGATTTTATTTTAGAGTTTTAAGAAATCATACGCACATTTGGAGGTTTCTCCAACTTGTCTCTGAATGTATTTCGCTACCGACCCAAGTGTAGGATCGAACCAATGTTGTCCACACGAAGATAACCTCAAGGAACTAGAGAGGGATTTGTTAGATCCTCTTTAGCCTTTAAGAACCAAGAAGAAATCAAAGTGTAATTGATTTTTAGCAAAAAGCAAAACTGGCGTGGAGAGTGTTCAAAGGGGCTGGAATTTTTCTTTCATTGATTGAATTAGTTAAAGTTTTTATTTCACAAAGTGTGCACTTACATAGTGCACACTATACCCTATTCCATCATGGAATGGGCTTGGGCTCCAACCCAAACACCCCTTGATTCCAAACACCCCCTTTAAGATATTTTAATATTAATTTATCATTATCTCAATTAAATTCAATTAATATATATTTACAATATATATATATATATATTAACATTTAACATAATAATGATAATTTATTTAAATATATGCGAACACATATTTAAACGTAATCTCACTTATTTAATTTTAATATCAAATTAAATAAAGGCTACGACCTTAGCAAATTTAATTGCACTTTGAAATTACCAAAATACCCTTTCGCCTAAAAAGACGAAAATGCCCTTCTTCTAAGCTAGCTCGTAAATTATCTTCTATGTGTGTGACTGATAAGAGTGTAATTTATATATTTTTATTCCTTCCATATTATGTTTTTTGTTATGTTTTATGCTTAGTTGAGTTGATTAGAGTTTATTTTGTAAGTTTGGCATATTTGGATAGACTTTATGACATAATTGAGAAAAGATTAGGAAATTCCAGAGTTTTTGTTATTCTGACCAGTGCTGCATTTTTCAGGTTTTTCATAGAGTCAGATTTCTCAATTGCAAAAGGCTTCTTCAGGAAAAGTAAAGTAGATAAATCAAGCTTTCCAGGAAGGTATTATGGGTGAGAATTCGAGTTCGTTCGGGCCCTCATTAGTTGTTGCAAAACCGGACCTGGAATCCTAGTCACGGAAGGATTTCCTAGCTGAGTATCGAGTCTTCAAATAGGCCTAACTAGAGCTTCAGATATCGAAAGCAGGTGATTCAAAAGCCCAAATTCATCCACACATCTAGGACTACAACTTTTATGAAGTGACCAAGCCCATAAAAGTTCTTTTACATTGTGAAAATCCTGGTGAAAACTGGATTACGAATTCTGTTTTCCATATCTGATAAGATTTTGATAGTTTTGGAAGTCTATCGTTTAGGAAAGATCTAGGAAAGTAATTTCCGTTTTTCCTGGTGGAGAAGGAAGAAAAAAACATGTTATTTATTTATGAGTTGTTAGGCTAAAAGGAAAGGAGAATGGCAATAGTTTTTTTTGGGTTTTCTTTTACTTTCTACGTCAAGATGTGCGGCTGATCTTTCTTCTTCAGTTTAAGGGGATTTTGAAGCCTGAATTCATATCATTGGTATAACTTAACTTCAGTAATAGTGACCCATAGGCTTCTCATCATACCGGTAGTGTATAGTATTACGATTAACACCAATTAATTGTCTCACTACACACAGACCAAGATTGGCCGCTAGAAAGGCATCATGGCCTCCCGATAGATTCAGATTCAACGAAGTAGCTATCTGTCAACGATATGGTTATCGTACAATCTGATCCTTTCATCATCCGTTATCTCAACAAGACTGAGGCATAGAAATAGTGTCAACCTTCGGTTACTCTCGATATTATGTATTCAGTTACTGGATCAATTACCTGTATTGTAAACTGGATAGAGCAACAACTCAATCCCACTATGGCCACAGTTTTAGTGTCATTGCCATTTGTTGAATTGCGCCGTGAGATAACTTCTCCCATACCCGAGAGTGATGAATCCTCTATCTATCCACCATAGTCTTGATACACTCCTTAATACAGCTAATCACCACCTTTTTGACAGCTTTGAATAGAACCGCGTTAGGCTAGTGTCAAACTACACCAATCGGTGCACAGGGCTCTCTGGTGATCTCAAGTCTAAGGATCACATGCACCACCGTTCGTTGGAGGATTTGTTCCATGGACACTTGGGTTACCATCCATATGGGATCCTCTGGTGGGTTAGTCTAGTGAACTTTCCTGCAGCAAGCACCCATGTGTTGCACCAAGTTGTCACCAAACAATCTTGACAAGTGAGATTAGTCATTACCTTTCGACAGGGTCGTTCAACACTATGATAGCCTTATCGTATTATCTATGCCCATACTTCAAAATAATACTAAGGCTACAGACATTTCTAGAATGGCCACCATATGTGCTCATAGGGTCCTCACTATCAAGATTTGAAACACTTGATACCCTCATCACGGCTCTACCATTCTAAGGACATATATCAATACATATAACGATGATTATGTGATATAGAATAAAATGCCTTTTATTGATCAATGAACATTATTACAAAGAGTCAATTCTACAATAATTGATTAGCTCTAAGGCACCTACTCTAACAAACATTGGATATCAATTTAAGATAACTAATAGATTTTTGTCAACTAGTATTCAAAATGGAATTGCAAGATTACATAATGGTTTGTATGTTCTATAATTAAATAATAACATGATTTTCAATCTAGAGAATAAGAAAGCCAAGGTTGATGGCTTTAATCAAACTTACCTATGGCATTGTAGGCTTGGTCATGTGAACCAGACTCGCATAGCAAAACTCCATAAGGGCAAAATTTTGGACCCATTTGACTTCAAGTCTTATGAGGTATGCAAGTCATGCCTAGTAGGCAAAATGACCAAGTCACCTTTTACTAGGAACAATGAAAGGGCAAAGGAATTGTTAGGCAGCATCCATAGTGATGTATGTGGACTACTAACCATACAAGCTAGATGTGGATATTCTTACTGCATCACATTTACTAATGACCTCAGTAGATTTTGATATGTCTACTTAATGAGACAGAAGTCTGAATCCTTTTGATAATTTCAAAGAATTCAAGAACGAAGTACAAAATCAACTGGGCAAGAATATCAAGGTTCTCTGATCCGACAGGGAAGGAGAATACTTGAGCTCAAAGTTTGATGCATACCTTAAGGAATGTGGGATTATATCACAACCCACACCTCCTTACACACCTCAGCACAATAAAGTGTCTGAGAGGAGGAATCGAACCTTGTTGGATCTGGTTTGATCAATGATGAGTTTCACATATTTACCCACATCATTCTAGGGCTATGCCCTAGAGGTTGCGACATATACATTGAATCATGTACCATCGAAATTAGTGGATAAGACACCATATGAAATATGGAATAGGCGAAAACCCATTTTGTCTCATCTAAGAGTTTGGGGTTCTGACGCTTATGTCAAGAAATTGACTTCGAACAAGCTTGCCTCAAAGTCAAAGAAGCGTATCTTTGTGGGGTATCCTAAATAGACAAAGGGATACTATTTCTACAATCCAACTGAGCAGAAAGTTTTCGTTGCTCAAACTGGAGTCTTCTTAGAGAAGGATTTCCTTCAAAGAGAAGATAGTGTAAGAAAGGTAGAACTCGATGAAGTACCAGAACCACAAGATATGTCAAACGATGAACAAGATGATGTGCTATCAAAGATGGTTGAGCATCATGAGGAGGTCGCTCCACAACGAGTGGAACAAAGCAAAACTCCTACATAAGAGCTATGTAGGTTTGGAAGAATACGTTGTGAGATCGAGAGGTATGGTTTTCCCGTGACTCAAAGTGGTGACATATTGGTCTATCAAGACGATGAGCCTAGAACCTACAATGACACTTTGTTGAATCTAGATTTTGTAAAAATGGCTTAAAGCCATGAAATCTGAAATGGACTCCATGTACCAGAACCAGGTATGGGATCTGGTGATTCACCCGAAGGAGTCAAACCTATAGGGTGTAAATGGGTCTTCAAGAAGAAGACTAACATGGATGGGAATGTTCAAACCTATAAAGCACGGCCAATAGCAAAAGGTTTGAAACAAAAGCATGTGATTGTCTATGATGAAACCTTTTCTCCAGTAGCAATGCTAAAGTCCACTAGGATTATGCTGTAGGTTAACAGATCTATAAAACACAGCGAAAATTAAAAAAATTTAATTAGATCTACAAACCTTAACCAAGATCCTTATGCCCGATTTACATTATTTTTAATTAACCAAATCAAAGGATATAAAATTTCATATTAGCAATGGAGGCTCCTTCGATTTGAGGTTGGAATCGCTACCACTCCAAAGTAGAAGTGCACTCGCGGTATCCACACAAAGATAGGAAGGTTGTCGTTGAGGGATTTTAAGCTAGGAAAATCTCTCAACTTCAAGAATAATTTTCTGTAGAATTTTTCCTTGGGAGAAAAATTCTTTCTCTCACAAAGGGGTTCACATTTTGGAGAGGGAGAGAGAGGGTGGCTAGGGTTTATTTTAATTGAAAGGAATTATCTTGTTTAATTTTTAGTTGTACTTAAATAGTGCATGCTAAAACCCTATTCCAAATTGGAATAGCCATCTATTCCAATTGGAATATTGGAATAGCCATCTATTCCAATTGGAATATTGGAATAGATTACCCTTGCAACCAAACATGGCATTTCAATTTAAATTTAAAAACCAAATTTGAATTCACATTATCAAGATTAATAATAAATATTAATATTGGATAATATCCATTATATATATATAATCTATATATTTAAATATGTATAATCTCACTAATTTAATTTCCATATGAAATTAAATTTCGTCAATAACCTCAGTAAATTTAATTACATTGTGAGAATACCAAAATGCCCTTTTATCATAAATGACGAAAATACCCTTCTCAAGAATTTTATTCTTAATCTGTCTTCTATATGTGTGACCCGAAGGCTCCTCATATCGGTAGTGAATTATATGGCGATTGACAATCAATCAATCGTCCCACTAAACACAGATCAAGATTGGTCTCTAGCCAGGCATCATGGCCATTCGATAGTTTGGATTTAGTGAAACCGCTACCTATCAACGATATGGTTACCATGCAATTCAATCCTTTCATCATCTATTATCTCATCAAGGCCGAGGCATAAAAGTAGTGTCAACCTGAATATCCTTGATATCTCGATATTCAGTTATTGGACCAATGACTAGAATAGATTGGATTAAGCGACAACTTAATCCCATTGTGACCACAGATTTAATGTCATTGCCATCTACTGAATTACTCAATGAGATAATTTCTCCCGTACCCAGGAGTGATGAATCCTCTGTCAATCCACCATAGTCTCGATACACTTTTCAATGTAGCCAACCACTACCATTCTGATAGTCCTGAGAGGACTACGTTGGGCTAGTGTTAAACTACACCAATTAGTGCACAAGGCGCTTTGGTGATCTCAAGTCTAAGGATCACATGCACCACCATTCGTTGGAGGATTTTTTCCATAGACACTGGGGTAACCATTTATGTGGAATCCTTTGGTGGGCCAGTCCAGTGAACTTGCTTACAACAAGCACCCATGTGTTGCACTAGATTGTCACCAAACAACATTGACAAATGAGATCTGTCACTGCCTTTCGACAAAGTCATCCAACATAGTCTTGCCGCATTATCTATGCCCTAGGTTAGGATAATATTAAGGCTATGAATGTTTCTAGAATGACTACCATATGTCCTCTAGGGTTCTCATTATCGAGATTTCAAACACTCAATACCCTCATCATGGTTTTACCATCCTAAGGACATATATTATTCATTTTCTTATACGAATATAATCACATAACATGATATAGGTAAATGCCTTTACTGATAATAAAACATGATTACAAAGAGTCAATTTACATAATAGTATTGGCTCTAGGGCACCTACTCTAACATATGCTAGCTACTACTACATACCACGACTATGAAATTTGGCAGATGGATATCAAAACTACTTTCTTGAATGGAAACCTTGAAGAGGACGCCCCCAATGGTTTCGTTCTTGATGGACAAGCTGTGAAGGCATGCAAGTTAAAGAGATCCATTTATGGACTCAAGCAAGCATCAAGGAGATGGAACAATTGTTTTGACGAATCTGTAAAGGAATTTGGGTTCATACAAAATGAAGATGAGCCTTGTGTATACAAGAAAATTAGTGGGAACGTTATGGCATTCCTAGTTTTGTTTGTCGATAACATATTGATCATTGGGAATGATATATTGAACTTGCAAATGGTAAAGACTTGGTTATCCAAGTGCTTTTTCATGAAGGACTTAGGAGAAACAACCTACATGCTTAGTATAAAGATCAATCGCGATAGATCTTGTATGTTGTTAGGCCTAAGTCAATGTACATATATTGATAAAGCACTAAAAGGATTCAGTATGGAAGATTCAAAGAAAGGTTATCTTCCAATGTCACATGGCCTGTATCTCTCTAAGGATATGTGTCCTAAAACACAAGAGGAGAAAGATAGGTTGGGTGGTATTCTTTATGCTTCGGTAGTAGGATTTATTATGTACGCCATGTTATGTACTATGATTGATGTCTCATATGCCTAAAACATTTGTAGTAGATATCAATCAGATCTAGGTGAAGCACATTGGATAGTACTCAAGAACATCATTAAGTACCTTAAGAGGCTAAGGATATGTACTTGGTCTATGGAGGAAAAGATGATCTCACTATAAGAGAATACTTTGATGCCAGTTTTCAAATTGACAAGGATGACTATTGATCACAGACAGGTTACGTGTTTTGTCTTAATGAGGCTGCAGTGAGCTGGAAAAGTTCAAAACAAAGCACTGTAGTGGATTATATAATAGAAGCCAAGTACATCGCATTGGGAGATGTGACCAAAGAGGTTGTTTGGATCAAGAACTTCGTTACAGAACTAGAGGTTTTTCTGAGCATTGTTGATCCAGTTGTGCTTTACGACGACAATAATGGTGCCATAGCTCAGGCTAAAGAACCACGATCTCACCAACAATCCAAGCATATGCTTGAGCAGTACCATCTCATTACAGAAATTGTGAAGAGAGGTGATATGCAAATCGATAAAGTACTACTTATGATAACATTGCAGACCCAATTACGGAAGCTCTATTGTAGCAGAAGCATGATGGGCACATAGCATCATATAGGATCAAACGTATGAATGATTGGCTATAGTGCAAGTGGGAGATTGTTAGAGTAGGTGCACTAGAGCCACGTTTTAGCTCTTGGAAACTTATTTCAAATAAATGAATAAAAAGACATTACTTATTTATGAGCATATATGCTATAACATCTATTTACTGCACATAAAGAAAATAGTATATGTCCTTAGAAAGGTTGAAACCAGTGACAAGGGAATTAGGTGTTATAAATATTAATTGTGAGAACCCTATGAGCACAATTGGTGGCCGTTCTTAAATAGTTCGTAGTCATAGTATTAATCTAACCAAGGACATGGATTATACGGAGAGACTATCATTGCGTTGAATGACCTTATCGAAAGGCAGTGACAGATCTCACATGTCAAGGTTGTGGGCATCAACCTGGTGCAAGATATGGATGCTTGCTTTGCAAGTACACTAGACTGACCCATCAGAGGATTCCAAACAAGATGGTAAACCTAGTGTTTGTGGAATATATCCTCTTATGGATGGTGGTACATGTGGTCCTTCGACTTGAATCACCAGAGCATCATGCGTAAATATCGATGTGATTTGACACTAGCCTAACGTCATCTCTTTTAGGGATTACCAAAATAGTGGTGATTGGTTACATTGAGAAGTACACTATGGCTATGGTGGATCAATAAATGATTCATCACTCCTAGTTATAGGAGATCCTATCTTGACGATATATTTGGTTAAAGAACCACGACCTCAAATCCGTGGCCACAGTGGAATCGAGTTGGTGCTCGAATCCAATTTTGTAGTCGTCAGATTCAAGAACCAAATATACAACATGTCAAGGTAGCTTTTGAGGTAGACACTATTTTTGTACCTCAAACCTTGATGAGATAAAAGATGATGAAACATATCAAATTTCATGGTAACCATACCGTAGACAAGCCTAGATCACTAATTCTTTACTTACCAAGGAATCATAATGCCATACTAGAGGCCAATCTTGATTGGTGTACGAAAACACTAATTGCTTGATGCTTAATTAGTTATCGAGACATTGCCGACAAAGTGAAGAGCCTTCGGGTCACACAAATAGAAGGTAATTAAGTGAGAAATGGAAATGGAAGGACAATCTTGTCCTTGGGCCAAAAAGGGTATTTCAATAATTTGGGAGACCAGTTGATGCCATTATCCAATTAATTGGAAAAGTTAGTAGCAATATTGGATTCTAATTAATTTTAATTAATATGGAGAATATATATTTAATTTAATTAAATATATATTAAAACCCAGCTATTAAATATATATATGGATTAAATAAATATATTTATTTAATTAGTTTATATATATTTATGGAATTAAATAAATAGCTTTATTTATTAAAATTAGTATTTGATATTTAAATAAGAGATATTATCCTTTCCTTTAGTGGAATCCTTCCAAAATAGGGATTCAAGGATGGTAATCCTTTTTGAATTCCTATTTGGATTTACACTATAAAAAGAGGAGGGTTTTTAGTTTAAAAAAATGAGAATTGTTTTCGGGAAATATAGTTGAATAAAATCAAATTGTTCTCTCTCTCCCCCCCCCCCCCCCCCCCCCCCCCCAAAAAAATTCATGCCAAAACGCTAGCCACCATTGAGAGTTTTCTCTCAAATTTCCACCCTCATCACTTAAGCCCTTTGATTGGTCTAGCAATCAATCCTAGGATGATCCCGAGCCTGGCTTCGTGTGGATACCGATGGACTTAATCCTACATTGGATTGATAGCGACTAGTTAGAAATCAAGAGAAGGAGCCACCAACGGAGGTAAATCACATAACCTTGTATGGTTATTTTATGTTGATTATTCAGTCGAAATCGTGATCTTGGGTAATGGAATCATGCCATGGCAAGAATTTTTTTTATTGTAATTTTGAGCTTGCCATGACATGGTTCCTACAGATGACAAGTGCGTCATGGTGGGGGTTGAGGTTGTTGCCTCATTATCAATGAATTTCATGGTGAGATTTGTTGGCTTCTGCAAGGGTGGTTAGACAGAGTGATATGTGGGATTTGTCGTGGCTCTCACGTAGCGTTTTGTTAAGGAGTAACTGTAACGCCCACATGGAGGTACGTAATTTAATTTATGCTCTTATACCTATAGTTGATTTTTGCTAAAGTTATTTTGAGAAAATGTGAAGAAAATGCCTTAAACTTGCATTAAGGGTAAAATGGTCTTTTCACTCAAAATTAGATGAAATTGTGGGGAGTGAGAGGAGATAGAATTTCATGGAGAATGCAATAAAACGAGGGCATTATGGTAATTGACTAAGGGACATAGATGGAATTTTAAAGAAAGTGCAAGGGTAAAATGGGAAACTATATATAATTTTACGTTATATCAAGGATTGAAGAGTGAAACCCTAGCCACTCTTCAACCCATTTTCACGCCACGTTCTCCTCCAAATCCTCTCAATTTCTTTACTTCCTTTTCAAAAGAAATTCATAGATTTTGGGTATTTTTGAGTGGATTTTCAATCCCAAGCATCTTTAGGTAAGATACTTGCACTAAAAAGTGATTTTAATTTTTAAAGTATTGAATTTTGATGCTTTGTGCTCATTGGATTTAAGAGGAAGAGAGTTTGATCAAAGGAGATTCTTAAAGGGTTGAATTGCTCATATCAAAAGTAAGTAAATCCTATCCTAAGTATGATTTAAGTTATGTTGTGTAAAGAATTTTCTTTATGCTTATATATGTGTTATATGTAGAATTGTTGATGGAATTGGTGTTGAATGATGATTAGAACCTATCCATGAGAAGTTGTGTTGGTGTATTTGATACTTGATGAATGTTTAGTTGAAATTTGGAAGAATTGAATTGGAAATTTTGGAGTGTGTATTTTGGGCAGATTTGGCATTAGTTATGGAGGATTTTATTCCAAATTTTTGGTGGCCTAGAAGAGAGATAGAAGTGTAGCCAAATTAGTGTTAATTTGTCCACATGAATTGTTTGATGAACTGTCAAAGAGAAGTGCATGTATGAGTATGATTATGTGTTACTTTGGGATGAGTTTGTAGATGGTAGAAAATGACATGTTTGCATTCCATAATGCATAATTGCATTTAAACATGTGAATTTAGAAAGAATTATAAGCATGAAACCATTTACATGCATACATATTCATAAGAGTATGAGAAAGCACTAAAATATGTTAAAGAGAAAACAGAAAGAAATGATAATATTAAAGATATTCAAATCTGAATTTTTAGTTAAAGTGTAAAAAGATAAAAAGAAGAGAAGGTTGCTGCAATGGAGAGCTCGTGAGTGACATAGCCCTATATGCACTCCGCCTTTAGTGAGCGGCCTCAGAATTCAAAAAGAAGAATTGTACAGTCCGTTAGAAGTGTGTGTGGATGAGGACTGTATCTAGAATTAGAGAATTCACTCACACGGCCAGGGCTCCAAATCCATGCCTCAACCGAGTCCGATCGACAAGAAAAGACAGAATAGAAAGAAAGATTAGAAAAGAAAGAAAGAAATAAAGAAAAAGAAACAGAAAACATAATAAGAAAAATAGAAAAGAAAATGCATAATTTATGCATTTGTGCATTTGCATCATGAATATGCATAATACCATGCTCATCATTGTGAGTAGTGAAAAATTAGAAAATTTAGAGAAAGAATGAGAAAGAACAGAGAAAGAACAGAGAACGAACAGAGAGAAGAACATAGGAAGAATAGAGAATAATCGGGAAATGAGATGTAAGGAAAAGAAAATTAAGAATTTAAGCAACGAAGAGAGAAGGGTAGAATAGTGAGTTTACTTACTAAGCAATTAGTGCTCACTCCGTTGTTTTTAATGTTTTTGCAAGTAATAAGTAAGTTGCGGTCGCTCGGAACGTCACGCGGTGGAAGGGTTGGGCTACACTATCAAGTTGCTATTTTGAGTATATTTTGCAAATATTTGTATATAAAGAAAAATTAAATATGGGCCCATACTTTATTACTTGTTTATATGTATATTTTCTTATAAATATTTTTGATCAGTTTTACTGATTATTTTACGAGTATATTAGCTAGAAAGAAAGTATTACAGTAACTCACACCATTTACCTCTGATCTGCCTAAGATCACGTTGCACATCTCATCAATAGTTTGTGCTTTCAGTGGAGGTGTAACTTTGTGATTCTTATTTGCTAGGGTGGTCTTTCCTTTATCTGATAGGATGTCTCAGAGGTGACCTCTCTTTAGCAACTTCACAACCTCGAGTCAAAGTGCAATGCAATTGGCGGTGACATGGCCGTGGTCCCCGTAGAATTCACACCACTTAGTAGTATCTCACTTGGCCTCAAAGTATGGTAACTTTGCTGACCATCTAATGACCTTCCTCATTTCTTTCATTACTGCCACTACCTCAATAGGTTCAATGTTTAGGTTGTAATCAGACATTTTGTATCTGTTGGGTTGGTTGGGTGCTCTATCAATGTGCCAAGCCGAGGGATGCTCTTGTGGGCATCTATTATCATGGATTGGGCCTCTCCTTACCCAGTACAGCTCGACTGGTCTAAAATCATGGTGTCGATCAGATTGGCAAGGGTGCCAGTCATTGGCGTTGCTAAGCTTGGTTCTATAGACCTCATCCTCTTCCTACCTTATTTCTATCTAGGTGCGAGCTTGCACATCCTCCATAGTGGTGCTATTGAACTTGGTGAGTTCTTTGTATTGCTCACCGTCAAGGAGGAGTCCTTTCCTGAAGGCATCCACTGGGGTCTCTTGGTTGTAATAAGGGATAGAGACTTTCTCACGATTGAAGCATCCCACATATTCTCGGAATGGCTCATTGTGGTGTTAGCAGATCTGATAAAGATTGCTAGACAGCTTTTCTAGTTTTTTGCTACTGGCAAATTGCTCCACGAAGGTGTTTGTGAGCTTGGTGAAAGATGCGATGGAGTTATTGGGCAGGTTGGTATACCATTGGAGTGCTGGTCCGATGAGGCTGGAGCCAAATCTCTTACACATGCATACTTCGCAAATATCTCGAGGTATGGCAACGACAAACATTCATTTGCTTATAGGAAGCTATGTGGTCACCCGAGTCGGTGTTCCCATCGTAGAGCTTCATGTTGGGGAAGGTGAATTTGCATGGCATCTTTACGAGTGCTAAAGCCTTGGGGTTGGCTCTTCTTAAGGGGTGTGGATACGTCAAGAGTGCGTTGGATCACGGCTTCCATTTCGGCGAGTCGCTTGGTTAATGTTTGCTCAAGGGGGGTTGGCATGGGGTTTTATAAGCTATTAAGGAATTGAGAGAAGATGTTGGAATTGACATGTATGGTCAAGCTGAGAGGGGTGGTTAGGGTATTGATGCCGGCCAATGATTGCATGGGATATGTTTGTGGAAGGGCGAAGGGAGTGCTTAGTTGTTGGAACCGGGTAGTTTGTGTGCGTGTTTCAGCGGTTGAGAGGTTGATGGGTTGGGTGCTATCAGCATGGCTCAGCTTGATTAGGGGCATTGTAGTGATTGGAGTCACATTGTGGAAGGGGGTTCCATGAGGGTGCCGTGATCTGGTGTGGGGAATAGTTGCCAGGGGTGGATAGGTAGCTGAAAGGAGGATGCATGATGTTGATTCAAAGACCAATCCAAAGAATAGAATTGGGTTACCTTTTCTTGGAGAGCTTGATTCTCTGTGCAGATGGCAACATTCTGAGATTCTAGGGGTTGGTACTTATCATTGCTCTCATGCACCAATGTGGTAAGAGTTACAATATGAGCCGCAATGTCAAGCATAGGGGTTTCGGTGTTATTAGTCATGATGGCTGAACAAAGAGGAAGGATCGGAAAGAGTGGGTCGCTTTGAATCGAATGATTGTCAGGTCCCCACGATGGGTGGCAAACTGTAGACGATAAAATCTATGGTCAGGTTGAGAGGGACAAATCTTGTGTGAAGCGAGTGGCGTGCTGTCGTAGGCACCCAGAATTAAAATCATAAAAATACACATAGTAGTGTGAGTAGGGATCGTTCCCATGAAGAGTGTCTAGCCGAGTTTAATGTCACGTGAACAAGGCTGGGGGGTTTTGAGTAAAAACATAAACAATTTCAGGAAAACAACAATTCAAATTAATCAATCAATCAAAATAACAAACCTTGGTCTAAGTCAACATCCACCATCGGAATCATACAACTAATCATCGATACAAAAATAAATCAATTCATACCCTGAATATTCACCGTTGGAACTATTTTCCTATCTCTTCTTAGTTGTAATTAATTAAGAAACAAGCGATCTAATTAACCTTACTACTAAACAACCCTAGACAAACACTAAAGATTTAATCTAGTGGCAACCTTAAGACCTAAAGAGATTGATGAAGCTAAGCAACACAAACTCAAGCGGTTGCATTTAATTTAGTTGAGTGTTCTTCTTAAGACTTAATAATTCCTGACGCAGCAAATTCTTAAACCCTATTGCTTCACAAGTTAAAGGGATCAAACAATTACAGATTTGATAGCTAACTTAGCAGTAGATTGCAACAAATAATAAACTAGTAGGCCTCCTAGTAATTAAACATAACAATCATGAAAATATGCATTGAAGAACATCCAATACTCAAACATAAATTGAACTCTAAAGAAAAACCTGTTAGATCTCATAGTTTATTGATTTCGAGGTCTTGTTCCCTTCGACCAAGTTATAAAAATTAGCCACTCATGGCCATCACAAAAATTCCAAGGAAAAATGAAAATCCACTTGAGAGAGAATAGAGAGGCATCTGTGATCCCTTCTAATCTGATCTCTCTCT
>NW_022195094.1:0-1538 GCF_008641045.1 Pistacia vera | reverse complement strand
AACCACAGGTTCTTTTATTCTGTAAATGTTCGCATCCTTTAGCTTGTAAATATTTGTATAGACAACCCAAGTGTACCCCTACTTACTCCTACAGAAGCCTTTATATATAGGAGCCCTTATAGGTTGTTATATTTTTGTGGTTGAATTCACTATAGAGGATAGAGACAACAGTGGAAGCAGAGAGAAGAGTAGAAGCTTCAGAGGATTGAAATGTCGAAAAATATGAATTTTGCTATGTTATTAGGTCCGATAACTATATTGGTACAAGAGATTCGAAACACAAAAAGTAAGAATTACAATATAAAACTTATAGTTGTAAATTGTAATGTAAGAAGTCACAGAGAAGATGTATGAAATTTTATGGTTACAAATTTTACGTTTTATATAAAAGGTTCTCATTCACCAATAATGTTACTGAGTGTTTACTCATTTTATATATAAATATTTGAAAACAAGGTTGAGTTTCAGAAGTGGAACAATTTACCCTTAAAGATAGTGAAATGAAATGGACCACTATCCCATGAGACAAATCAATAATGGAGATTGGAGCATGAACTATAGAGTTCTCATTTTTCCTAGTAGTGGGCTACAATTATTGCCAGTCCCCACATCTGTATAGTTACAGTTGTAAAATTCATGTAATGGTTGGCATCTCTCCAACTCAAATAGGAGCCAGAGGATTTTCAGAGTTTGTAGGGATAAAAAATCTTAGATAGCATCCAATGTTCGTTGGCCCTTTGGTAGGGTAACACCAAAATTATTTGTAAGAGAAGTTGTATTGACCGCCGACCTGCGCCAGAAACGAAGGGCAACGTTGTTGTCACTAGCTCGTTAACATTATCGGGTAATTATGATTCATTGAATTTGTGCTATTTAATGGCCGGTAATGTTTGCTCATATGGTAGCAAGTCCCATAACAAAATTGTCAATTTTACTGTTTGAAAGTCTTTGGAAACAATTGTTAGGTTGACGCAAATTAAATTGTGTTACGTGGTTAGGTTATTGTTAATAATATATGTAAAAAAATGCATATTATTGAGTTTTAACTTAGTGATTCACAAGTTTTACGATAACAATAAAGATAAATTGACAAATATTTCTCATAAACTTCTTTCACTAACATTGATATGACAATTTGTAATTAGTTGATTCGCATTTGGTTAGATAGGACTCATTGCAAGTTAACTAATTACGAACTGATATATCGCGTTTGTGAGAAAAAATTAATAAAAAGGGTTTGTGAGTATAGTATTACTGCTCATGATAATGAATTATTATTGTAATAAAACTCGACAATTAATGTTACAAATGGAAGACATTATGTACCCGTGTTCATGTTGCTGATGTTGGTTATGGGATATTGTATGTGTCCTATGGTCATTACCAAATGATTTGCTTCTAAAATAATTATAACAATAATAATATGATGATTATCAAGATGATAATGACATAAGTGATAATAAGATCATTTCAACATATGTATACTCAAAGATAAAATAAAAACTTGTTTTTCTTTGTCGATAAGTCTTGCTAAGATG